>NC_022014.1:62173946-62186745 GCF_000317375.1 Microtus ochrogaster
CCAAAGCCACAGAGAAACCCTGTCTCGAAAAACCAAAAAAAAAAAAAACAAAAACAAAAAAAACCTCAAATAAATTCATTTGAATTGTATTTAAAATACGTTCAGAAGTAAGTACACATGCTCTCCTCGGTGTCTTACTCATGTTTATCATATTATAAAACCATCAAAGACACATTAAAAATATTTTCTTTATTATGCAAATGCAAAAATTTCCAGGTAAGATTTGGTAGGTGGTAGATTTCAATTAAAACTGAACATGTGCCTGTATGAAGATCCAATTATTTTATTAATCCTGAATAGTTTACACCCAAAACAAGGTCTTAAATAAAAAATAATCCATGCTTAAGATTAAGTCCAACAAACAAATCAGGAGCTTGGGGCATGGTCTAGCTTTTTCATCTTGTGCTTTAAAAAATACATCTATGGTGGCGCGGGGAGGCCAAAGGCCACGGAATTATAGTCTTCCCGGGGGGAAGTTTATGATAGGAGAACTGTGTCGCAACATGGCTATTTTTAAAAACATATCTAACTAAAATCCTGTTAGAAAATAGTATATAATCTTTTCCTTGCTAACACCATATTTAAGGCATATTGAAAAGGGAAATAAACAAGTGTTAATTGCAGCCCAGAGGAGATGACACTACTTGTTGACAGTGGCCAGGCCTCTGACCTGTCATTACAAAACTCCAATCTTGATCCCAAGTATCTGTGTGAAAATTCCCGCTGAAACCAGAGCGCGTTCACCGCAAAGCTTAGGGCATCATTTGGCCCAATCTGCCTTATACTTACATTTTTGAAGGATTTCTTGTTATAACAGTCACCTGTTTTTGTTTAACTGACAAAAGGAGAAGGAGAAGGTTATGGTCTCGTCGTGATTTAAAAAAAGAAAAGAAGTAATTGCAGATAGAAACGGGAGTCACCCAGTACCACAGGGTAGATTTAGACTCAATGACAGCTTCTGGGGAAGCATCACAGGCTGAGTCTAACGGCTCCGGCTCTGATAGGATCAGGGGATTAGAGTCAGGGCTGATCTAGCCAAGCCCAAAGTCCTTCTTTGTAAAGAGACGAGTCTGAGGAGGTTACCTTGTGCGCCCAAGGTCACAGAACTAGATGGGAAACCTCGTGACTCCCAAGCGGGCCTTTCTTTCTCTCACTATCTAGACAGTCACGTGTTGAAATAGCAACTTTAGGTGTCTGCACATATGGTTACTTCATGCCCAGCAGGGGCTTGTAATTTAAAATATTGTAAATTATCTTCCAGCTTCAAAACCTTTTTCTCCTACAGCAGTTTCATGAGATATCTCGTAATTAACTTTGCCACAAGCACAACTGGGCAGGGGGGGAGGGGGGACTAGTGGGGTCGAGGAAAAGGGTCAGACACCTTCCAGAGTTTACTGCGCCCCATGAAATCTGGGGTCTCAAAACTCAGACATGTGAACGAGATGTGAAATCCACATCACAATAGCATACCACCGAGGGTGAATTGGAAGGAAGGAAACATTCTAGAAAAGAAAAACCACACTTGCTATCTAAAGCCATTGAAGAAGTGTTTGTGGTTTAACCCAAAAATTCTATCTGGGAGCCAATTATTATATCAACATAAGCTAAGGTCCAGATACAGAATTCTGCAGAGAAATGTTCATTGCAGCATTTACTATAATAAAGTGTGGTAAACATCAATAAAGGAACAGTTATGAACACCAGAGACTAGTCATTTCAAGATCATCATTGTAAGTAATAGGACTTTAATACAAAATATATGTCATACAGTTTGATGTCCAAATTATATACAAGGTGTCTACTTTTTTCAAAACCAGACTTAGGAAAATATAATATTTGCTTTTGGATACCAACATATGAGCAGGTTTTGCTATAGCCCAGTTATTACAGAACGTATATATTGCTATTATAGTAGAAACATGTATAATACATATTACTACTGAAGCAAACACAGAATGAGTAAGTCCATAAGATAACAACCCTAAAAGTGTAACCCACACTGGCTTCAATGCCACCGTTTCTCATGGTGCTGCCAACGTCAGCTACAGAGTCGGGTATGACTGATACCTACTATGACACATAGCTCTTGGAGAGCCTATAGAATATCGGTCACTCTAGGACTTAGCCACACTTCGTTCCTTTGATTTGCATCGTCAGCCAGCACCAATTCAAATTAAACTGTGCCCGTCTCCCAAACTTAGCTCAGGTAGAGAGGCTGCCCTAGCTACCTGCTGAGGCTTCCCTAATTTAAGTCAGTCATGTTTTCTTTGTGTACTGTGGCAGCATTTAAACCAGTGGTTCTCAACCTGTGGGTCATGACCCTTTTGGGGTTGAACAATCCTTTCACAGGGGTCACCTAAGATCACCAGAAAACACAGGTAATTATGATTCATAACAGTAGCAAGGTACGGTGATGCAGGAGCAACAAAAAAAAAATTGTGTTTGGGAGTCACTACAACACAAGGGTCACAGTATAGGAAGGTTGAGAACCACCGATCTAAACTCACACAACCCCAGAAGGGCCACAGCCTCTCCCTTCCACAAAGCCCCTCACTATGGAGGTTGTGACCCCGATGTGTAAGGAGAACAAACACTTTGAATAGTTCAAAAGGCTAACAGAACACAGCACAGTAAGAAAACAAGGCTCGTGAACTTTTAAGCCAATGTAGTCCTCGTGTACTTCAAGAACGTTCAAGGGGAATTTGAAATGGCTGCCTCTCACCTTGGGAGAAAGTCCCTCTAGCGCTTATATTTTGGAACAATAAGGCCTGAGAAGACCGCGCTGTTCCTGTCAGCGCGGTTCGGGCTCCTGCTTTGAACCGCCGATGAGGCTTTCCTGACCAGGTCTGGATGAGACAGCCGTGAAGGCAAACTGACAGGCCCGAGTTGCTGCTGTCAGAGATTTGCGCATCAATCAGCGAGACTCCAGATGGCATCTGTTCTCGGTGATCATGTCACTAAGCATCAACATCACACTAATTCCGTGCAGTAAAAATGGGATCCCCCCCGCCCCCCTTTACAAGCTGCGGATCTCTGACTTTTGTCCCGGGGCCTCTCTTGCTGGGGCCCAAACACAGTGCAACAGTGTCTCCTGCTGCCTAATTGCGTGGCTGACACAGGCAGGTGGGAGGGACACGCCAGGATGAGAAGCCCCAGGGCTTCTTCCCCCGCGGCACTTGGCTCCGGTCTGGTATGTACTTTTCCCTCTGTTCAGTTCCAACATGCTTTACGTTTTGTCCTGCTCATCCCAAAGTGTAAGAATATCATTCTCTCTGGCATCCCAACCTTTCTATTACAAAGCAATTTCTCGATTCTTTTCATTTTTTCCCACATGTTCACATCCACATTTCCCTCCCCCAAATCCTAGGTGGCCAGCTGCCTTAGCAACAGAACCACTCAGAAGCAGAGGTGCCAGACAGAAAGGGCCTGGTGTCGGGATGCGTTCTTACCATTTCACAGGCTGGCCACAACAGTCGGAAGGAACTCTTTCTGGAAGAGAGCCACTGTGACCACAAGAATACAAGTTGCCGTCTTTGTATGACTTCAGATCCTCGACGGAGGAAGAGAGGCGCGCCTGGGAGCAATCACGCGCAAGCGTCTATCTTCCTCGGATGGAATTTTGCGAATCCAGAGTGATAAAAAGAAGTTGTGACTTCTGACATCGCCGAATAATTTCCGAGGGACTGTTGGGATCAATCAGCTTCCTTTCCCCAGAAATAAATCCAGCATGTTTATGCTCCACACCATATGTAAAAAAATGCGTTAGCTTTCCCAAAGATATCTGGTCATTTTTCTGATCTTTTAAGATCTGCTGCTGGAGGATGGCTAGATTTTACTGGTCTTGCCTTTCAGGAAAGACAAGCAGGGGACACCCACCTCAGCTGCCAAAGTCCCTGCTCCCTGAGTACAAAGGATAGTTTGCTACAGTTACATATCTACTCGGGCAGCTGAGGGAAGCCACTGCCTTCCTGTGATCTCCCAGGAACCAGAGGGGTAGTTAGGGGATAGGAAAAAATGCAGTCCACTGACAACTTCTAGTCCCTGAGAAGCAAAAAGTCCAGGGTGGAGCTCAGTGTACATAGGGCTTTCTTAGCCCTTACCCGGCCTGGCTTCAATCCCTGGCACGGTAGAAACCAGCCCTGGTGGCATGTACCAGTAATCCCAGCAACAGGGAGGTAGGGATAGGAAGGTCATCCTTGGCTACATAGCAAGTTCAAGTCCAAGGCCAGCCTGGGCTATGGGACCCCCTGTCTCACTCCCCACAAGCCACAGAAAGAAACAAACAAAATAGTTCTTTGTGGTAGGATGGGGCTGGGATCTGGATCGTGGCCACTTCCTGCTGATCTCAGAACGCTCTGAGATTTCCGTCCTGGAAACACAGCAGCCACACACGTTGAGAGTGTTGTAAGAGTCACTTTGCTGTCTTTGCACCAAAGCACTAAGCATGACAGTGGATCACAACCAAGTAAGATAATTAGCCGGCCACTTTGAACTTGAAACTGTGGACGTGTGGACATGCTTGCTTCTGCATCCTGCATTCTTATTGGCTTAAGCCTCGTTCTGAACGTTCCGATGAGTCAGTCTGTGTGAAAGACAGACATTTTCAGGGTGAGCAGGATTTACCCTTCCATTTGCCACTTCTTCTCAGCACCAAGAATGGCTGCTTCATCCTAATGTAGTCTTTCATGGCTTGGGTAGGAAGGCCGCGGGCTAATCTCCAGGTTAGGAGAGCATTTGATCACTGATTTCAACAGGAACACTGTCATCAGAGCAGAAGCCAACAGCTCATGCCTGCTGTAGACACAGCTAAACCCTCCATTACCAGGCCTATTAGTCAGTGTGTTTGCTCTTGCAGTCTGAGCTCTGAGCTCATGCCGTATATAATCCCCTAAACAAAGAACATTCAAGTTTCATTCCCCAAAAGCCCACGGCTGAGACCGTCTGTGTTCCTCCATTTTTTTAAATACTGAGTCTACCCTGAGAAGATAAAATGGTTTTAAAGTAGAAATGAGAATGAAGAAACAATGAAACTCATAAAGAATTTTAAATGTATTTACCGAGGCCTCCCACCCCTCAGAAAGATGTGGTGTTTAAGCCATAAAGAATTTAGACCGTAGTGGACACAGGAAGTGAAAAAGGGACAAAATGACAAGGCCAACTCGGTAACGAAAACAAGAACCTTACGTGAGACGGAGGATTACTCTCTGGATAAAGTTGTTCCCTTCCAATATCAGACTTCATCATTGATAGTCCACCCCTTTGTGTGGTCAGCCCTTGGCACAAGGACAGCCTTAGAGTATTTGACAAATGAGAGAATGGGTGGCCAACTGCCTTCTTACAAGGGGGGAAGGGCAGGTCTTTCGGTATCAGAAAGAAGGCCTGGGCTGGGGAGATGTCTTACTGTGAAAAGGCCTTGCCATGGAAGTGTGAGGACCTGGGTGTGAACGCCCAGCACCCTCCTGAAGTTGGATGGGCTCAATAGAGCTCAGCTGCAATCCCACTGCTCCACCAGAGACAGCAGGGAGGCACAGGAGACTCCCCCAAAGCCCATAGGCCAGCAAGCCTGGCATAAGCAGTAATGAACAACAAGAGACTGTTTCAGCAAGGTGGAAGGTGGGGGCCAACTCCTGAGGATGCCCTCTGACCTCTCACACAACTGCATGTGTGCATACACACACACACACACACACACACACACACACACCCAAACAGAAGATAAATTTAAAAATAAAAAAATGCAGCTGGGTGGTGGTGATGCATGCCTTTAATCCCAGCACTCTGGAGGCAGAGGCAGGTGGGTCTCTGTGAGTTGGAGGCCAGCCTGGTCTACAAAAGCTAGTTCCAGAACAGCCTCCAAAAAAAAAACTACAGAGAAACCCTGTCTTGAAAAACCAAATAAAAAAAATAATAATAAAATTAAAAATGCTCTAGGTAGATTACTTTTTAGATAACTCCCTTCCTCCTTCCCTCCCTTTCTCCCTCCCTCCATCTTTTCCTCCCTCCCTCCCTTCCTTTTTTCCTTTCTCTGTGGGTGTTCGAGCGTGCATGGGGTGCCCACAGAGGTCAGAAGAGGATGTTATAGGCGTATCCACCCGATATGCGTACCAGGGACCAAACTCTGGTCCTCTGGAAGAGCATCAATTCCCAGTGGATCTTAAACTTTTGTTTCAAATAAATTTGCAATGTTTTTTACAGAAGCCTTTCAGGCAAATATGTAAAGGAGCATATTATTTCTCTATGTGTATTGGGGTTTGTTTTTTTAAACCTTAACCGCAAAGGAAGCTGATCTTGCTCAGAGGGAACACCTTTGGAGTCCTCACAGGGATCGGGGTCAACAACATGCCCAGCGTGTGTTTATTGAGGACATTACAGAACATCTTGGCATATGCTATCCATTTGCAAGCAAGTACGTGGAGCTGCATCGGTATCAGACAGTTTGCTGGACCCTGAGGCAGGATTATAAGTGATGTACAAACAAGGCAAGAATAAGGGAACCATTTAAACAGCACACCGTCAGTCAGAAGGAAACCACCACGCCAGCTAGCGTCTACATGAAACACCACCTTGTGGAATGAAAGCTAGCCGCCGTCCTGCGTTCTGCCGCTGCTGAATGATGTCATCACCGTGATTACATGGAGAAGAAATGTCTTGGCTCCAGATGGCAACCATCCCGCCCCCTCTGGAAGTGCTAGAAATCATAAGCAAGCATCATTTTTGTTGGATTCGATTGTGTAAAAGCACATTGCCCTTGTCCACGAAGAGGGGGCGAGAACACCACTTTATCTCATTACTTGTTCCGTCTCTGCTAATGTATTTTCTGTGTGGTTTATTCTTTCAGAACAGCTTAGGTGGAACCAGAACAGACTGCTAGGGACCGCATTTCTGTTTCTAAGGCAGCTTAGAGATTTCAAAACAGTGTTTCAAACTTTCTTATATTCACACACAGATGCTGGTCTGTCCCTTTAACCCTTAACCCTGGGCACTCGAATAATTACAGAAAGTGGAGAATTCTTGTTTGGTGACATCCATATGTTAAATCGCTATCTCAAAGCTGACTAATCCCAAGATAGCTTGAATTGGAAAACCACACAGCTCAATGTTTTCATTCTTGTAATTAGGAACCCAAGACCTAAAAAGGTTAACCAAGTCACCCGAGGTTACACCATCAGTGACAGCTGAGCTGAGATCAAGCCCCAGGCCTTCTCTACCTCCCTGTGCAGAGCAATACGGTTTAAAGTGCAGCGACACAATACGGTTTAAAACTGGAGTGAATTTGAAATGGGCTTTCCAGACAGGCCAAGTTATGGCCCTGCTCTCTCAAAAGCTGCCTATCCCTCGTAAGTTTTACATTTCATGTTTTAAAACTGACGCTAAATTTCACTCAGACGAAAACAAAGACATCTTATCCACTCCCTAAACGTTGTTATTTTTTTTTTAAATAAAGGAAAACAACATGCATTTGACTTTGATATTTGGACTGTTGTGTGCATATTTTTAAGACCAAGATAATGGAAACACTTCTGACTTTTCCATTAGCTATAAAAGCCATGTATTTGCTTCAAGATGAGAAAACAATCTATGTATTTAATCTGTTGCACATATGAATTCTGCCAGACACTTGGCAGGTCTACAATATATAAGTCTGATGACAGCTATCTTGCAATTTCTAATTGAGGGGGCTTTAAATAATTGTGGAAAAGCCGTGTTCAGTGTGTACTGCCGTGAAGAAGCCAGATAGTGGGCAGGGATCTTTCACTGCAGCTGTTAATAAAATCCAAATTCTAGTTAGTAGTGCAGTCAGCTGCAACCCACGTGCGCTATCCCATGCAAGAATTTGATACAAGTGATTTATTTGAGAAAGCAGACTCTGCTGTTAAATACATACGGGTTGATATTTAAACAACAACACTAACCACATCTTTGCTTTGCTGCAATTCTCCGGTAGAACAATCAGTCCACACAAGAACTCCCAATGTTGAATGCATGCAGCTCCCTTCTTCAGAGAAAGCTTAAAAAAAAAAATTAGAATACCATTTGCACCATTTCCTTTGTTTAAAAATGGGCATAAAATTAAGAAAAGATGTTTCTTGCCTGATTCATAAAGGGTAAACAAAATGTTCTTGATTCTCAGACGTGTCTAATAATAAATTATTAAGCAAAGAACACCACTTTTAAAGAAAATGTACACATTTGGATCATGTTAAATAGCTCCCTTATTAGGATTGCGCTGGTTCAGCCTGTGTTAGCACTAACATACATTCCCGTGGCTCCTCTGGGAGAGTGCATGCCTAGCGTCCCGTCCCGAGGCCCGGGTCTGAGCCCCACTGTGTTATAAACTGGTGTGGTGGTCTGAGGCCTGGGTCTGAGCCCCACTGTGTTATAAACTGGTGTGGGGTCCAAGGCCCGGGTCTGAGCCCCACTGTGTTATAAACTGGTGTGGGTAGGCGTCTGAGCCCCACTGTGTTATAAACTGGTGTGGTGGTCGGAGGCCCGGGTCTGAGCCCCACTGTGTTATAAACTGGTGTGGGTAGGCGTCTGAGCCCCACTGTGTTATAAACTGGTGTGGGTAGGCACTTGCAGTTCTAGCACTCTGAGGAGGGGGAGAGGCAAAAGCCAAGGGCACTGTTTGACATCCTGTCTCAAAAACGAAACAAACAAAAGGCTATTAACAATTTAAATCAGTTTTGTTTTTCAAAAAAAAAAACAAAACTATACTTTTTACCCAACCTAACCAGAATTTTAGGAAACAGCACATCACACATTGTCTTGGATAACTACTATGTAAGGCAAACTCTACTTCAGCCAGCCAAAAAAAAAAAAAAAAAAAAAAAAAAAGAAAGAAAGAAAAAGAAAAGAAAAAGAAAAAAACCAGACAGAGTCTCGTGTTTCTTAGACTGGTTTGAACTTGGCCTGTAGTCAAAGATGACCTTGCTCTTCCGAGCCTCCTGCCTCTACCTCCCCCAGTGCTGCAATGGGGGGGGGGGGTGTCAGCACGTCTGCCGAAGCTTATTTCTTATTCTCAGTCATGACTGGAAGTCTAAAGATAATGATTTAAGATCAGAGCAACTGCAAAGATTAGTTCTAGGCTCCTCAGCATTTGTGCGGATTTCTCCGTTTGGCTCTTCTCTTGGCAGTTCTTAGCTCTTGAGCGCTCTCCTACCAGGAGCTTATTTTCCTCTCTTAGAGCTTCCCAGAAGGAAGCAAGGCTCACACAAGAGGCTAACAAAGGAACATGTAAGCCAAGCCTCTCTAAATATTAACATCAAGATACCTAAATATCACTGTGCAAATCCTATTGGGATTTACTTCCCTTGATTACTTGATAAGAACAGGAATTCTTGTTTCTAAGAAGCTCTCTAGAGCGCTTGGGAAATTAGCATTAGCCGATTAATGGTACTGTTTAGTCTGCTCTGTGAGAGATGTTGGTTCAGCATGTAGAGGGATGGAGACCCGCCAGCACAGGAGGTTAAGACTTCACTCAGTTCTCCTCATTAGGTGTTTTCTTTCTGCCGGTTCTCACATCCTTGACAACATTTCTCTTGGATAGTTTTGTTTTGAATGCACTTTGCCTTCTCAGTGCAGTGTTAAGGTGCTCCTCTAGAATCTAGAACACAGTTTAGAGGCCCTGGGAAAAGTCCTGTGAACAGCTTGGGAGTGCTTAACACCAAGTGAGGCGTGGTGAGGGGCAGAGCGAGAGTTAAAACTTCTGATGAGTGGGGAAACAGACTCCACCGACCTTAAAGCAAATGCCATGAAATTCATTAGGAATAAACACAAGAAAAGCCCCGTAAAAGAGGCAGGGTGGAGGTGCACTGGCTTGTAAATTGGCAGAAAGAAACAGTTTCATGGTTACACATACATACATACATACATACATACATACATACATACATACATACATATGTATATACACACACACATGTGTGTGTGTATATATATATATGTATGTATGTATTGCTTGATATGTATTGCTTGATCTGGGGGTGCAGCTCACATGGTAGAGTTGCTCTCCTGAGTGCTTGAAGCCCTGGGTTCAATACCCAGCACTTCAGAACTCGGTAGAGAGGTACGGTGCCCCTAAACTCCCAGCACTTCAGAACTCAGTAAAAAGGTGCGGTATCCCTAAACTCCCAGCACTTTGGAGGTAGAGACAGGAGGATGAGGTCGTCCTCAGCTTCACCACAAGTTCAGGCCATCTGGGGATATATGAGACCCTGCCTCAGAAAAAATACATATTGCTGACTTGTATGAGACATAGGCCTGACTCCTTTCTCATTTCCTTTACAGGAAAATTCCTGACATTGGAAACAGAGGGGTCTTGCATCCTAGTCTTCTCTTTGCTAATCAGATCAAGGCAGAAGAAAGATCACTTGCCAGTCTGTCTGTACAGATCCTCAGCAAGGGCACCAAGGTTTTGGTTTTTTTGTTTTGTTTTGTTTTGTTTTGTTTTTTTTGTCTTGTTTTCGTTTGGTTTGGTTTGGTTTGGTGTTTTGTTTTGTTTTGCTTTATTTTTCCATTCAAAAATTTACACTTCTTCCCCTCCTCCCATTTCCCTCCCAATCCCCCACTCACTCTCCTCCTTCCCCCTCCCTCCTTAAGAGAGGGCAGGAACCCTCTTGCCCTGTGGGAAGTCCAAGGCCCTCCCCCCAACATCCAGGCCTAGGAAGCTTTGCATCCAAATAGACTAGGGTCCCAAAAAGCCAGTACGTGCAGTAGAAACAGGTCCCAGTGCCTTTATCAATAGCTTCTCAGTCAGCCCCCATTGTCAGCCACATTCAGAGAGTCCGATTTGATCACTTGTTCATTCAGTCCCGGTCCAGCTGGATTTGGTGAGCTCCCATTAGAACAGGCATACTGTCTCAGTGGGCGGACCAACCCTCGCAGCTGTTGTCAAACTACAGACGTAGCACGGGTATTCAGTGTTTAGCACAATTTCTGACTTTCAGCAGGGCATCTAAACAACATCTATTATTGTTGCTATTACTGGGGAAGTTAGATGTATTCTGCGGGTCTTAACACCACTTCCCTTTGCCCCACGATGCATATTTTGACACAGCAGACCAGTCGGAAGGCATCACCTGTGCAGGGAATCATGGACTCTTCTTGATTTCAGTGAGTCTGCCAATTCCATCTCACAGAGGTTGGCACCTTAGGGAGTGTGGACTGGGCAGAGGATCAGTTTCTGCTTCATGCTTCTGTCCAGAAAGGCGTTTACAGTGAGCCAGGCTAGAGCAACTTCGTTTTGTAGTGCTATTTGGCCAAATTACAGCGATGATCAATTTGCACTTCATGTATTAAGTTTTTGCTGATTTCTGGGCTGTATGTACTATGTTACACTATTTCTGAAGCTCTTTGAGAAGAGCTCACGTGCACACGGAGCGTGCAGGTAAGGGAAATGAATTTTTAGCTGATTCCCGACTGTATACACCTAAATGAGCTGTGCCTCCAACCAGAAATTCCCTTGGGAAGCTAAACAAACATCCCAGCCATCTTGCCATAGCTCAGAACATTCTGGAATTTCTCCTCTGGGAATTCCAGTTTATGAGCTCTATGAAGAGCCAGGCTTATTTACAGTCAGATCCAATTTTTCACCGCTGATGGTGTTTTCCGGCTTGATTCTCCACTTGGTTCTGAATGGTTTTGCTAATTCCAGAAAACCCAACAGAAAATGAGACTGCTATACAGAGGATGTGGGAGAGGATATCACATATCCCAAAGACAATCCCGCCGAGCACTCCAGAATCTTGGGTAAAAGGTGAACATTCACCATGGCAATAAGCTCACCAAGTGCCATTCTGCTAACTATTGGCAGTTTGGTCTTTCAAACAACTTTGCCAACAAGTATTTGCCCAGTGTCTTTCTACTTGAAAGCCAGTGGCTGGGGATCCCAAGATGTGCAGGACAGACCATCTCACGAGACGCCGTCATCCAGTGAGGAGCCATGAAAGGGAGAGAGCAGAGCTGGTGTCAGGACGTCGGGACAAGGGGAACGTCCCTGAGGAGACTCTTCATGTCGAGGTTAAAGCAGGAGAGTCACAGGTACTACGGGGACAGACAGAGTGACACGTGCCTAGAGTTCTTAGGGAGACGCAGAAGATTAGGACAAATCATAGGCGGCCTAAGGAGCCACATTAAAGGATTCAGCTGCGTCCACAGACACACACACTACAAAACAGATACGCAAGCTGAGCATAGCTGCTCACACCTCTGATTCCAGTTTGGAATGCGAGGCAGGAGGATTGTTGAGAGTTGGAGGCTGGGGTGGGATCCATAATGAGTTCCAGGCCAGCCTGGGCTGCAGTGAGACCACCTCAAAGAGAACGTGGCTTTAGTTGCAGAGAACGGAAACAAGAATAGAGGTAGGGAGGCTGTTCCATAAAACCTAGAAGGGAGTTGGCATGGTGGTGTTCGTCTCTACTTCCAGCACTTTCTGGAGACTGAACGCGGAGGATGGTAACTTTGAGGACAGTCTCGGTCATGGAACAAGACCTGTCACAAATACACACAACCCCAGAAGAGGGTGATGGTAAGAACTACTCCCTGGAGGGCTCAGGGGCCGCCTGCAATAGGACACAGAGATGCAGAAGTGGCAAGCAGGGACGCTGAGGGTGACTGCCACAGTGCTGCTGGACTAGGTGCCACGGTGGCTCTCACTGAGCTGACGACACCTGAGAGGGAGCACCTGAGAGGTATTCCGTGGGGCAGAGATGTGTGTGTTTCTATGGCTGTGTGCATGTGTGTGTTTCTATGGCTGTGTGCATGTGTGTGTTTCTCTGGCTGTGTGCATGTGTGTGTTTCT
>NC_022014.1:62186925-62202922 GCF_000317375.1 Microtus ochrogaster
ATGGCTGTGTGCATGTGTGTGTTTCTATGGCTGTGTGCATGTGTGTGTTTCTATGGCTGTGTGCATGTGTGTGTTTCTATGGCTGTGTGCATGTGCCGGCCAAAGGGCAACTTTAAACCCTTCTCTCAGCTACCTAAGCTACTAAAGGGGAGAAAAGGGCTGGGAAGTTACAGGATCAACTCTACCCGCAGGGATCAGGAGAGAGTTCATAGGACAGGAAATGGCTAACGATAGCAGGCTGAGGAGAGGGCTCACTTGGTCAGGCACAAGCGTCCCAGTTCCATCCCAGAGACCATGACAAAAAAAAAAAAAAAAAAGAAAGAAAGAAAGAAAGAAAGAGAAAAAGAAAGAAAGAAAGAAAAATAAGAAAGAAAGTCAGATACTGTGCATGTGTTGAATTATCTCAGATTGAGAAAAAAACAGGCTAGCTCAAAGATAGATCAGTTATTATTATTATCATTATTATTATTGGCAAACTCAGGAAACAGGAACAAGAAGTCCAAGCTCAGCAGTGTAGAGCAGGAACCACAGAGAGAGAATGAACTTTGGCCAGCTGGTTTTCCTCCCAGTACACAGAAAACCCTAACTTGGTCCCACCTCTTAAAGATAATTGGTTGACAATGATTCCCCATCATGCTTGCACTCGGAACTCCAGTGCCAGGGAGGTGGATCCCTGGAGCTCCCTGCCCGGCCTACTTAGTGAGCTCTAGGTCAAGGAAATCCTGTATTTAAAAAAAGGGTGTACAGTGCCTGTGGTTGTCTTCTGGCCCCACACACACATGCACCTGTATATACATAGTCATAAAATTATAAAATACTATTTAGCTACCATTCATTCGTTGCTATGGCATTGATATTATAATCTGCTTTTAACTTAATTTTTGCAACTCAGTGAGCTACACATTTCATTTCCTGTCTTCTACATGGAGAATCTGAGGCCCAGAGAAGTGACTTGACCTCCCTGGTGTAAATACACCAGGAACTAGAACTTGTCTTTTTCAGTTTTTATTATTATTATTATTATTATTATTATTATTATTATTATTATTATTATTTTTGAAACAGGGTCTCTCTATTACATAGATCTGGCTGTCCTAGAACTTTCTCTGTAGACCAGGCTGGCCTTGAACTCACAGAGATTCACCTGCCTCTGCCTCCTGAGTGCTGGGATTTAAGGTGTGTGCAACATGCCTGGCCTCCTTGCGTCTGTTTTATTCCAGTGTCTTATAGCTGCTGCTCTCTATGGCCACCTATCTGAGTCATGGCAGGTAAGGAGACTATGCCTGGCAGGCAGAGGAAAGGGCACAGCAGAGTCGTGGCATGGTGAGAATTGGCTGGCTGGCAGCGTGGTGAGAATTGGCTGGCTTGCAGCATGGTGAGAATTGGCTGGCTTGCAGCGTGGTGAGAATTGGTTGGCTTGCAGCGTGGTGAGAATTGGCTGGCTTGCAGCGTGGTGAGAATTGGCTGGCTTGCAGCACACAGTCATTGTGACTGATACATGGGGAAGAGCATAGAACAAGCAAGGTAGGCTGGTCTTCCTACAAATCCCAATCCCCAGGATCTTCTAGGGCCTACAATGCAGGCCTACCTTTGCAGCCGAAAGAAGGATGTTGCCCTAAGATCTGCCCTCAACAACCACAGAGGACCCCGGGGTGGCTATCTAGGTAGCCAATCAAGTAAGTCTCGTCTGACAATTTTAAATCAACAGCTCACGTAAAAGCTATCCTCCAGAACTCTGATGCAGTTTGACGGCTGGGAGGTTTGACGGTTTAAACGGGACAAATTCACACAGCAGATTTCAGCAGAACTTACTATTCCTGTGTTTAAATCCAAGGTGTTTTAAGACACAAAGCTGAAGATATGAGGACCTAAGAATGTTTCAGGGGGTAAGGAAGTGTTTTAAGGTGTACAAATGCACGATATCAGACTTCTCTCTCATTCTGCTACTGTTCATAGTCTTAACATTAATCAATAAGGTGCTAATAAGCTATTAATCCAACTGACAGAGTACTGAACACCACACTATACCACTATCATCATAGCCACATGCTTAAGATTGTAAATTCCCTTTGGTGGTTTCCTAACTATAGACCTCAAAGATATTTTTCATTGTGCAAAAAACACCTGTCACGGTCATTACTGGCATAAATAGACTGCTGTTTATGCAGTGTAAATTTTAGTACAGATTACAAACAGTGGGAATGCCAATGTGTCTAAAACTTATGTCTTCACAAACTCCAAGAATTCTTATAAGCTCCAGGGAACTGACATGAAGGCTTCACCTCCAACAGGTCAAATGCACCTCGCTCAATTGCCAGGCCCTGAGAGTCTGAGCCTTCCCACCTTTCCCTGGTCCTGACACCCTCCCTCTCAATCACCAGGACCTTAAAAAAACTGTTTCCCTAAACTTAACCTTGTCCTCTGCTCTGCCAGCACCTCAACAGGTCCAAAAAACACTGGACAGTTCTAGAGAGCCTGGACAGCAGCGAAACAACCTGATACCCCAGGACGTGGCCAGCATCCCAGCTTTCTCAGGTCCCCCAAAGATGGTCAACTACCCAGATCAGCAGGAAGCAGTCTTGACAACCAGGTGCCCCCATCCCAGGGCCACCTGCTACCTCCTTTAATTTTCCCACTCTTTTATAATAAGAAAAAGACGGGAATGTTAGAATTCAGGCATTCTGCTGGGCCCTGTCACCTGGCAGGACCACCCAGGCAGTACCCTGGCCAGCCCAGGGTCCTATGGCTGCTATGTCACTACATATGGACGCAGGTACAAAAGGTCCCTTTAAGCGAAAACTCCGCCCACTCCCGGTCTCTCCCGCTGCTCTTCTGAAGAGGCAGGCTGGTCCTTGTCTTTTCCTCTTTCTTTCTGTATTTCTCTTTCCTCTTCCTTACCCCATTCTCTTTATTTCAATAAAACTCCCGCATAAGCTCTGCCTGGCGTGCTTGTCTCTCACCCGCTGTGGGCTTTCTTCTGCCGCGTGGCCCTTGGACAGCCAAGGTCTCTTGGGCACCATTTTACCACAGTCCCAAATGCCAAATCCAAAATTGTGCCAGGAATTTCAGGAAAGAGGGTAGGGCAGACCATTGGGGACAGAGTACTTTGGGATGCTCTGAGTGTCCCCGGGAAGGGCTGCGTCCTCAGGAAGGGCCCCTCCAGTTCTTACATCTAATTCGGATCTTTTTGTGCATTGGAAAATTACTTCGACCTAAAAATTCCTCCTCTGTTTTGCTTTTTGAAAACTTGTCCTTGTTCCAAATCACTGCCTTGTCAGAACTGATGGAGGCCCGGAGTTTACCGAGAGTGTCACGGTTTCCTTTTGCTGTAACCAGTGACAAGAATGTAAGAGGCATGGGGAAGCGGGGTGCGGATGGACAGACAGAGCTGGAATCGTAGAACACAAATCCTTCTCCTTTGCTTGCGCCTTGATCTTTGGCTAAGAACGACGACGTTTCTGTCCTGATCTCATATCTGGTCTCTGCTGTGTCTGCAGGTGAGGATGAACCCTAGCAACAGTGCAGTTATCCTGAAAGTCAGGGTGTTTCCAGAAAACCCAGCTCTTCAATCCACCCTTCTGTGGGCATCCGGTTTCAGAACAAGTAACAGAAAAGCAAATGGAAAGACAACAGGCTTGCATCCCTCCTAATTCCTGCCACTGTTTTCTTCTGAACCAGCTTTTCAGCTGTTTCAAGTATAAATGAATTCTACTTGTCTTCGTTTGAGGAACTGCCTAGGGCAGGAGGCTTAAAAAGAGAAACAAAAGTCATCTAAGAAAAGGATCCATTGAGAACTCAAGAACAATGGCAATGGGTTTTTGATCGTACTGCACGTGCTGGCTTTGGGGGGGGCCTGGGCAGTTTGGATGCTCAACTTACTAAACCTGGATGGAGGTGGGCGGTCCTTGGACTTCCCACAGGTCAGGGAACCCTGATGGCTCTTCAAGCTGATGAGGGAGAGGGACTTGATGGGGGGAGGGGGAGGGAAATGGGAGGCGGTGGCAGGAGGAGGCAGAAATCCTCAATAAATAAATAAATTAAAAAAAAAAAGAAAAGGACCCATGAAATAAAAACTGGGGGTTGGGTGTCCAAGAGTCAGAAGATTGTAGCATCTTATTGGGACTGCTGGAGTTTTTTGCCTCCACAAAGCTTCCTTTATTGTTCCCACTTGGCTTGAGAGACATTACTTGATGCCCGGCCAGAAAAGTGCAAGATTCAAACACTAAGCATTCAAGTATTGAGTATATTACAGTGTGTGGTGCTGGCTTTGCCAGCCCATTGGCTCCCACACAAGAATCCAAAATGGAAACTGTACCTAATGAGGGCTTATCCATAGTTCTGGAAACGTCTTTGGATTTAATTTTTAAAAATTCAACCCCATTAGTCATTTCATGTAAGTGGTCCCAAGGAGCTATCCGTACTCGCCCGGTTTTAGTTTCTGTAGCTCAGGGACGAACAGCACTGCAGACGGAAAGGCTGTGACTGACTCAGAGGCCAGTTGGCTTAGTTAAGGTCATTTCAAATTAACCATAATTAACAGAGCTGTGCGTTCTCCCTCTTGCTTGCTTAGCTACCTGCAAAGTTATTCCAAATACATCTGACCGATGTGTTTGTTAAATCACGTCAAACCCACTGAGCAACACCAGTTCCTTAGGGATGTTAGGTAGATGGCGAGGGTCATGCCTTTCCCACAGGTCTCCGTGGAGAAATCATGCTGCTCCTGAATTCTGTGGTGAACACTCAGTTCCTGCTTTGTCTCCACTCCAGGAATTAGGACTCTCCCGTTTTCATGAATGGGAAAGTTGCCTTTCCCTTCTTCCTATGTACTTGCCCTGTGTCTGTAGACGCAGCCACATACCTCGAAGCATTTGTCTTTGAGTGGGAACAGGCATTTATTATTTGTTAACATTGGTAAAGACAGAAGTCCAGGTTGACAATTAATCATAGGTGGTAAAGTCACTCCAGTAAAGTCTAGTCTTGGCCCTTTCCCGGCCAATTTGAGAATGAAATAGTATTCATTCAACCCTTCCTTTTACAGAAAAGAATTTGTGTGAGGCTATTTTTTTTTATAAGTGTGGCTTACAATGGCCCCTATGTTATAGATTACGATTTTATTAATCCTTCCCCCTTTTGGGGCTTTTTATTTTTTAGGGGGGCCAGCATTGAAGCAAAGTCTCAATATATATGCCAAGCTGGCTTTGAACTTGTGGACCTTCTGTCTTGGTCTCACAAGTGCTAGGATTACAGGCATGTATTGCCACCCCGACCCAAGCTCTAGTAGCATCTTTAGGTAGGAGCCAATCTAAGCAATCATCTGGTGTCGGGGAGTACTATTTTAAGGTGTGTGACTTTTGTTTCTGCTGCATCTGTTTAAAGCTGTGATTCTTTGCCTGTCTAAAACACCTGTTGGTCTAATGAAGAGCTGAATGGCCAAGGAGGAAGGATGGGCAGGGCTGGCTGGCAGAGAGGAGAAACAGGAGAAACTAGGAAGAGGAGGAGCAATGAGAGAACAAGGGAAGGAGGACTTGAGGGGCCAGCCAGGGAGAAAGAGGTAAGATATACAGGGAAAAAAAAAAAGGAAATGCCCAGAGGGAAAAAGTAGACAGTTAAGAAAAGCTGGCAAGAAACAAGCTAAGGATAAGCCTCCGTGTGTGATTTATTTGTGAGCTAGGTGATGGGCCTCCCAAAAAGCCAGAAGAGTAAAACATTGCACAGGAACCCAGGACAGCACCTCATACCCAGCAAGGTGAACATGCTTCAGTCACTCATGTTCTAATCTAACTCCCCGAGATGCTTGCCCTATGTCCGCAGTGTCTTTAGGTATTGCGTCCCTTAACAATCTTGTTTAATTGGTTTAGGGCCTGGAGAGAAAGCTCAGGGATTAAGATCAATGCATGTTTTCCCAGAGGACCTAGATTCAGTTCCTAGCACTCACGTGGTGGCTCACAACCATCCCTAACTCCAGTTCCATGAGATCCAATGTCATCTTCTGGCCTCCAAGGGCACCAGGCATGCATGTAATACACAGACATTCACACAGGTAAGATGCTCATACACCTAAATATGTTTTTGTTTGTCTGTTTTAAGATCTTGGTTTCTGTCAGGTGTCTCCCCTTTATAAAAATCCATGCCCTGGAGCTGTGTCCAGAGAATTCTGCTGTTTCTTCACAGTGAATCAAAACCAGAATCCTCACTTAGTGGTGGGTTCAGATTGGCTAAAGACTGTAGGATTTTCTACAGAGAATTCATTCTCTGGAACTCCACAAAACTGACTTTTTGGCTCGTCTACCAATGCCACCCTCTGCTCATGTGATATGGAGTATCAGAAGCACAATCTCTTAGCTGCAGAGGGCAGGTGCCCGAGTCCCCAAGTTCCGTCTTTCAATGGGTTATTCTCAAGAAGTACTCAGTGGCTCGGGCCTCAAATGAGTGGCTGCTCATTTGGAATCCAAAAGGGAAGGAGAGAAAAGGGAGAAAGGGGTACTGTGTGGGAAGGAAATAAATTTAATGTTGACTTGATGGGACAGACACTAGAAAAAGCCTAAGGCGTCACCATGAAGCGGAAGTAAATTGTCTTGGTAACGGGGAATAAAGAAAATGTTTTCCAGCCCTTAAGACGTTTAGAGAAGACTGTATATAAGCTGGTTAAAGGTGCTTGTCTCCTCCCACCCCAGGGACTGGGATCTAGCGAATAGCTAAATTGAGTGAGATCCTGGGTTCTAATAAAGAACCACAATTTAAAAAAGTTCATGTGTGCAGTGGCAGCATCGTGTGTGGCAAATTCTGATTCCCTGCGGACGTCCACCACCTCTGGCTCCTGGAATCTTTCTTCCCTTCTACGATGATCTCTCAGCATGAGGGAGTCTGAGAGACATCATCAAAACTTGAACTTCAGCCAGTCCTGGTGGTGCATGCTTTTAATCTCAGCACTGGGATGCAGAGGCAGGAGGATCTCTGAGTATGGGGCTAGCCTGGTCTACCTAGCAAGATCCAGACCAGCCAGAGCTACATAGCGAGACCCTGTTTGAAAAACAAAACTTCCATCGTCCTCGTGACTTTTAAATCCACAGAGTGGTTTTCTGTCCCCCCCACCCCGCACAAGCCATGGCTTAGCTTCTTTCCTTCCTACACCCTGACCTCCCACCTCCCCTCCCATCTGAACTCTAGGTGGACCAAGGCAGGGAAAGTCAGCGGACTTCTGTTCCCATGGTGATGGCCCGCAGCCGCTTTCAGTGAGCTCCTGCTGCCCTGCTACCCATCAGTTCCAGGCCTAAACTCTAACATCTTCATCTACTGTCTGAGTTTTCTAATTTCCTTACATAAAAGATTAATTTGTTCATGGGAATTGTGTTACAAGAAGGCCGCTTGTTGGTTTCCAGTTACCCGGCTAGCTTAGACCTGAAATAATCACACAGAAACTATATTATTTAAATCACTGCTTGGCCCATTAGCTCTAGCTTCTTATTGGCTAACTCTTATGTTAATTTAACCCATTTCCATTAATCTGTATATCACCACGAGGCTGTGGCTTATTGGGTAAAATTCCTAGCATCTGTCTCTCTCTGACTCCGCCTTCTTTCTCCCAGCATTCAGTTCCATCTTCTCCGCCTACCTAAGTTCTGCCCCGCTATAGGTCCAAAGCAGTTTCTTTATTCATTAACCAATAAAAGCAACACATATATAGAAGGACCTCCTACACTATTTCCCCTTTTCTGTTTAAACAGAAATGAAGGCTTTATCTTTAACATAGTAAAATTACATACAACAAAAGTTATCAAGCAAGAATTACAGTTACAATATTTATATCTATTTTATATTTTATCATAACTAAGGAAAACTATAACTATAAATTCTTCAACTCCATCAAAGACTCCAGAAGGATATAATATTACCTAAGTAAACAGGAAGTACATTGCAAGCAACTTCCAAAATTTTAAAATTGATGGAGACATCTCGCTACCTGGACGTCACCCAAAGTTCTTCTGTACCGTTGGAGCATCCATCTGCAGCCTACAGGCCCATAGTATCCAGAAGACTTTTCCACAAAGCAGGAAATTTCAAAGACAGTTCCACCTATACTGGCAGTTTGTCAATAACTTTCTTCTTTGAAAAAAAAGAAAAATATCTTTTCCAAAGCAACATATCCATAGATCCATATTTTGAAATCAAGATACCTTTAAGATATATATGTTGGCTTAGCTTAGCAGACCATACAATGAAATGTCTCTCTGTACTGAGTTGAGTTAATTTTAGATCTTTCAAATGAAGAACTCTAATTCAACAGTCATTTCCCATTCATTTTCTGTAGTCCTCGGTCCAGTTCATTCTACTTCTGAAATATATCTGGACTCTATTTTCTTCCAAACAGCTACTCTGATGTTACCTGTAATCCCGACTTGATTTCTGCAGTGCTGGGGATCAAACGCTCTCGGCCTTATCCATGCTCTGCCTCTGAGCTACATACACCCTCAATCCCTCGATGGTATTATCTGTGCATAGCCATTTCCAACAACTGTAATCCAGTCTGGTCATCAAATCAATTTACTGGGTTATGATTAATATTAATCTGTAAACTGACATGTAAAATATCAGACTTTTCACATATAACAAGGGTAATTTTGTATATGTGGAACTCTGTAGTTTTATTTGTGTGTGTGTGGGGGGGTGTATGTACGCATGCATACGAGTGTGTGGGTATGGGTGTCTATATGAAGTCAGAGGAAGACACTGGCAGACTCTATCACTGTCCACCTTATTATTTGGAGGCAGGGTCTCTCACCATCCTGGAAGCTCATGTTTGGCCACGCTGGCCAGCCAGTGAGCTCTTGGCAGGTGCCTGTCTCCAGCCGGAAGCACAGGGATCACCGGCACAGGCAGCCGTGCCAGGATTTTCACAGTGAGCATCGTACTCACTGAACCAGCTCTCCCAACCTGTTTGTTTTGTTTTATGACTAAGTCTCACTCTGTAGTCCTGTCTGGCCTTGCACTCATGGTAATCCTCCTGCCTCAGTCACAGGAGTGTTGAAATTTCAGGTGTGTCACCATGCCCAGTCTTAAGTTTTTAAATAGACACCACACCAAGCATTTAAAACACATAAATATGTATTTATTAGGGTTTGTGTATAATTTATTTCTTGTTCTAAGTGTATAGCAAAAAGTTATTTTTAGCCAGGCGGTGGCGGCGCACACCTTTAATTCCAGCACTCGGGAGGCAGAGGCAGGTGGATCTCTGTGAATTCGAAGCCAGCCTGGTCTACAAGAGCTAGTTCCAGGACAGGAACCCAAAAGCTACGGAGAAACCCTGTCTTGAAAATCAAAAAAAAAAAAAGTTATTTTTAAAAAGCATTGCTATAGTATCTAGAACATAAGTATGCTGGAAAAGTAGGGCTAGAGAGATAGTTCAGTGGTTCTCGCTGATGTGTAAGAGTATTTATCTGCACTGATGACCATTTATGCTGGAGAGGTTGTGGGGAAAAGGGAACACTTCTGCATTGCTGGTGGGAATGAAAGCTGGTACAACCCCTTTGGATGTCAGTGTGGTGATTTCTCAAAAAATTAAGAAACAACCTTCCTCAAGACCCAGCAATACCACTTTTGGGTATATATCCAAAGGATGCTCAATTGTGCCACAAGGACATGTGCTCAACTATGTTCATAGCAGCATTGTTTGTCATAGCCAAAACCTGGAAACAATCTATATGCCCCTCGACTGAAGAATGGATAAGGAAACTGTGGTACATTTACACTACACAGCAGAAAAAAATAATGACATCTTGAATTTTGCAGCAAAATGGATGGAGCTAGAAAACATTATTTTGAGTGAGGTAACCCAGACACAGAAAGACAATTATCACATGTACTCACTCATAGGTGGCTTTTAAACATATAGCAAGAAAACCAGCCTACAAACCACAATCCCAGAGAACTTAGACAACAATAAGGACACTAAGAGAGACTTATATAGATCTAATCTACATGGGAAGTAAAAAAAGACAAGATCTCTTGGGTAAATTGGGAGCATGGGGACCTTGGGGGAGAGTTGAAGGGAGCAGGGGAGAAGCAGGAAGGGGAGCAGAGAAAAATGTAGAGCTCAACAAAAATCAATTTTAAAAAAGGGAAAAAATATTATTTAGCTGGAGACAGGGTCTCAAGTAGCAACAGACGATCTTGAATCCTCCAGCCTAAACCTCCCAAGTGCTGGGACTGTATTTGTGAGCCACCACACCGGTTTATACAACGTTGGGTGGAGAAGCAGGGCTTCGCGTGTGCTAAATAAGCACTACTGTATCAGCTCAGCTACATCTCCAGCCTCATAAAAACTTCAGATATTTCAACATGTAAATCAAGAAATATGAATTTTCAGAACTATTCCTTAAGAGAAATCATCAAATAAATTAAAGTGTTTTATTTGTTTTTCTTTGCTTTGTTTTTAGACAGAACCTCATTGTGTAGTCTTGACTGACCTGAAACACTCTGTAGAGCAGGCTGGCCTTGAACTCTCAGAGATCTGCCTGCCTCTGCTTCTTGAGTGCTTGGATTAGGAGTGTGAGCCAAGGCACCTGGCCAAATACAAGATTTTAAAGATCTCAAAGTTGGGAGAGAGAGAGAGAGAGAGAGAGAGAGAGAGAGAGAGAGACGCCTAAATGCCTACCAATAAAACTAGTCATTAAACAAATTATGGCTATTTATATGTGGTTTAATTATGACTGCAATACCATACCATTACTGAGACCTAGGAGGGGGGTTCAGCTCAGTGGTGGGGCACCTGCCTGAATGTGCAAACCCCTGGTTCAGCCCCAGCACAGGAAAGAAGAGAGAAACAAGGAAAACTGAGATCAGCACATGATGACATGGAAAGACCGCCAGGTGCTCAGTGGCAGTTTAAAAATTGTCCCAGGGAGCTGAGCGGTGGTGGCACACACATGGTGCACGCCTTTAAGCCCAGGACTGGAGAAGAAGAGGCAGGCGGATCTCTGTGAGTTTGAGGCCAGCCTGGTCTACAAAGTGAGTTCCAGGACAGCTAAGGCTACACAGAGAAACCCTGTCTCAAAAAACCAAACCAAACTAAACAACATCATAAACCAACAAAATAAACTAAGGGCTGTGGGGGGGCTGAAGAGATGGCTCAGTGGCTAAGAGTTCTGGTCTTCCAGAGGACACAGTTCAATTTCCAGAACCAGATGGGGGGCTCCAGTGCCCTCTTCTGACCCCTGTAGGTACCAGGCACACACATGGTGCACAGGTATATATGTAGGCAAAATACTTATACATATAAAATAAAGTTTAAAAATACATAAAATGTATTATTGGCCAGGCATCATGGCCCATGCCATTTGAGAAGCAGAAGGATCTCTGTGAGTTCAAGGACTCTATATTGAGTTCCAGGACAGCCAGGGCTACAGAGAGAGACCCTAGCTCCAAAAGGGGGGGGATTATGCATGAGGATAATTAAAATTGAAAACAATTTTGCAAAAACATTAAAAATTCCATCCAGGATGTACAGCAAAGGATTAAGCATGGTGAGATTACATATGGAATTTCTGCTCTTGGGGTTTCTGTAACATATGAGCTTTATGGAAAAGCAACTGTATCATTTTTAAGTGTGAAAACTTAGTAAATGAATCAATTTCATTTTAGAAAAAAAAATCTGGCTTAATATATCCAGTGAGAAGTTTTCAGCAAATTCAGTCATGCCGAGGCTTTCAAATGGTCTGTTTTGTTCACTGAAAGGTTTTGGACGATTCCTTCTACCGAAAGATCAAGAATGCCAACGTTCTTGAATGGTGATTTTTTTCGGCTTCATAGGCAATACTTCTTAAGCAAACAACACCGAGCATAAGAAGTACAAGATGTTGGACTAATATAAGCGCCCCGAGTCAAACACATCTATCATCGAACTGCGAGATGACGTCCCACTAAACAAACACCTGGGCTAGGAAAATTAATGGATAAACCAATATTGCAAGCCCGGGCTGTGTTCATATATATTGCATTAGTCTACATCCTCATCACCGTTCTTGTTGAAAGCATTCCCCTTGGTTTGAAAATTCCCTTTTCACAATATACTGTCGCATTTAAGCACAGCATGAAAACGCTTCGCACAGAGTAACACAAAACTTCAAGACCCCGTGATCATGTTTGAAGAGATCTAACGTAAAAACCAACTGTGTGGTGTATCCAGACAGGCAAACGAGTATCTGAGGAAGACCGCTTAGTCCTCTGTCTTAGAGAGAGCCGTTTTCCAGCCCGAAAAAGTCACGCTGGGCAAGGCTGGCATGTACGAGGAGTAATTAAAGACAGTAAGTTACATATCAAACATGAATTGCCTCATTTCTCTGCACCAAATTTGATCGCTGCCGCGTATGACAATTTCAACACAAAACCTCCAGACACATCATAAATCACCCGCTCCGTCCACACTCTCTTAAGTCAAACACCTACCGAGTGCACAATCAAATTAAAGCTGGGGGAGAGATTTATTAGCAGGGAGATGTTCCTAATTATTCGAAACGTGTCTCAGGTTCACTTTCAGCAGCCTCCAAGAGCACACTTCAGTCTTAGGGAAAAGAAAATCCAGGCAGCCCCAGAGTGGTCACAGGGAAGGTTAAGTCAACATTCCAGGACAACGGAAACCTTTGGCAGGTGCTGCAGCCCTGCCCAGCCTTGATCGCTATCTAGGAGGCTCGCTGGGTTTAGAAGATAGAAAGATCCAGAAGGATGCTGGAGGAGGGGCAAACACTGGGGCAGGGGTGGGGAAGATTTATTGCCTTCAATTATTTTTGTTAAAAACTTTCCTCGAGGCGCAGGCACATAATATATTGTACTTTCCATTACTTAGCGCAAATGTAAAACATATCTAAAGCCCACATTTCATCCTCCTGGTGTATTAAAACAGCAAGAGGGATGTCATGACATTAATGTGACGGATGGACTGTCATTTAGCAACATTGTACAACATTAGTTAACAGTAAATTAATAGCATCATACCTAATTGTTCTAACATATAAAACCACTCAACTGGGGTAAGATCCCTAGGAAGGAATCTTATGTTTGTTTGCTAAACAAATGGAACAATAGTTAGCTAAAAGTATACAAATGTAGTTTTTATATAATCTTAACATACTTAAAAAAAAAAACAGTAGACTAATAAAAATAACTCTGACCTCAGAACTTCGCCCGGCCAACCTACCCTCACTAAAATATTGATTTTTTTTGACAAGTTCACATGTACGTTATGAAATGGCTCATAAACATTTTCAGCATATTGTACTGGGTTTATATAACTATATACATATATATAACTATATATTAGACCAGTGTCTTTCCATCAACACCAGCTGTTAAGTAACATACTAGCTTCATGGTTAGTTCCTAGGGAAGAGGGGAGTGTGGCATAAATTTCACTTCATTACACTTTGGCGTCCAAAGCCACATTTCATACACCACCGACCACAAATGACTTCCCCGTTGTAAAACAGTCCTGGTCTATTCTGTCTCGAAGCAACGCCATTCATCGCGATGTTAATTCTAGTCTTCATATAAGGGTTTGATGCTAATAGTATTACAGTAACTCGAGCAAAATTTCCCTGCAAATTTATCTTCATTGATCAATTAAGCAACTCAATACGTCCCTCGTTAATATTTTATTCTTTGTCCAACGTATAGTAGACAGATGGGAAAAAGAGCGAGGGTGTCTAGCTTACTGCCAGGGCTTGAATCGAAGCACCAGGCTGATTTTCTTTTTCTGCTTCTTAGAGCACACTCAGGAAGGGACGCACAAACAGATCTTTAGGTGTCCACTGTAGAAAACGTAGCTGAGTGACGTCGCCGCATTGGGACAGACCCGGTTCTCCACACAAAGAGTTGGGACGTATCATACTTGTTGAGCAAAAGAACTAAGTTTTTCTCACGGAAGCAGAAAGGAGCAGATTATAGGAATGGCTGTGTGCAAATGATATCTTCTTTGGAAAGTGAACTAACTCATTGCACACCAACACCGCAGAAATACCGATACTTTGTTGCTAATTTGGTCACATCTACTCATCCTGCGGTCTCTGAAACAGCTTCACGCCTTAAACTTCCTCGGTTCCCTTATCAGCATCACGCTAAGTAGTGTTTATTCTATAAACACCCAACCATGATGCTGGCACCGGTCCTCTGCTTGAAAACCCAGACCTACGCTCGCCCTCGTATTGTATAACTGCGTCTGTCTTTTCCTATATCCACATCCTTTTCCTCATTCTTTCCTTTTTCTCTCTTCCCACTCCCTAGCTCTTCTCTTTTTCTTTCTCTCTCACTCACGCACAGACCCCCCCAAAGTAAACACATGTAAATACACAGTTTCAAGCATAACATACAAAATTAGATAAGATATAACATATATATATATATACATATAATATATATATCTAAACATTGAGCATCATTTTGGTTTTGCTAATTTATAAGAAATTTAGAGCACTACACAAATTATCTTCGAGCTATCTTGGTTTTCACCCTAAACTAAAAGGTCCTTTCTTCTGACAACGGTGGCACTGGCTCTGTGAAGACCGCACCCCTGCTCAGAGTGTCTAATAATAGGTAATTCTTTGTAAAGAATGTGTGTTTGCCACCAAGAAGAGATAAAAGGTTGTTGGTAACAAGAGAATTTTCTTTCTTTGTTTTGCTTTAGGGACAGTTCACTCTTGAGCCCAGGCTGGCCTTGACTCATGGAAATCCTCCTGCCTAGGGTTTCTGAATGTTGGGATTACGTGTGTGAGCCATCAAGTTCAACTAATTTTTTTTTAAAAAAATATATATAAAAAAACAAAATTTAAAAGTTGTTTATTTTGATCTGGGCGGTGGTGGCACATGCCTTTAATCCCAGCACTCTGGAGGTAGAGGCAGGTGGAGCTCTGTGAGTTCGAAGCCAGCCCAATCTACAAGAGCTAGTTCCAGGACAGGCTCCAAAGCAACACAGAGAAACTCAAAAAACAAAAACAAACAAACAAAAAAGAGCAACAAAAAGTTGTTTATTTTGTCCTTGTGTGGTGGTATTAGCAATTTTATTTCAACTTAACTCCCACTCTTCACAGAAGACAGAATTTGAGACTTCTGATTATTTGGAATTTGCCTAGCATAAAAATTCATATAGAGACCTAGGACTTGAGGAATCTAAATTCAACTCATACTCTCACAAGAAGGTGGATAAAAGCAACTTGTCAAGCCTGGCCACCTGTGCTTAATCCTTAGAGCCCACTTCTCTTCCATGGACAGAGAGAACTCTGGTGGTTTGAATGAGAACAGCCCCCACAGGCTCATATGTTTAAAGGCTTGGTCCCTAGTAGATTGAAATGTTTAGGAGGACCAGGAGGTGTGACCTTGCTGGAGGTGGAGCATCACTGGGGGTGGGTGTCGGTTTCAAAAGAGTCCTGCCATTCCTACCAAGTTCTTTACCTTCTGTTTGCAGATCAAGATGTAAGCTCCCATCTGCTACTCCAGCCGCCTCCCACCACGTCTTCACACTGCCATTATAAACTCCGACCCTCTGGAACTGCAAGCCCAATGAAAGAGGTCATTTTATACATTGCCTTGGTCAGAACCAGCTTCCATGAGTTGTCCTTTGACCTCCATATTCATGCTGTGACATGTATGCACATATACACACAAGGTAAATAAACATATTTTTAAAAACCTACCATGGTTGCTCAGTTTCTATAGCTGAAAGACTGGATACTATCATTCATTCATGATTAATAAAGAAGTCTATCATGGTGGTTGTCATTTTAGCAAATGATAAATGCTGTCTGGAAATTATTATTCTACCATGCTATAATTTGAGCACAAATGTATTTTAAAATTTTGTTTCTGAAATTTGAACTATCTACTGAAAAGCACTTTCCACTTGAGCTGACACAAAGCAGAGCTGCGATCTGAATCTCTGACTGCACTGAGCAGCTACGATCTGAATCTCTGACTGCACTGAGCAGCTGCGATCTGAATCTCTGACTGCACTGAG
>NC_022014.1:62204067-62213481 GCF_000317375.1 Microtus ochrogaster
AGCACAGCACAACACAGCATAGCACAGCACAGCATAGCACAACACAGCATAGCACAGTACAGCACAGCATAGCACAGCACAGCATAGCACAGTAGGAGATCTGTGAAGGACAGAACTGTTCCTCTCCTGACCAGGAAGCAAAGATAAAGGAAAGTCCCACAATCCTATTGGCCCAATGACCTAAAGGCTTGCCTCAAGTTCTACTGCCTTCCCATGGTGGCACCCTGGGGACCGAGACTTTTGACATGCACATCTTAGGTTGGACAGTCAACATTCAAACTAGGACACCGGTACCAACAGTGTGTGCTTGGGAAACACAGGCAAACTGCAGTGACAGAGACACCCTGTGCCTTAGTTTCTTCCTTTGTTTGATGTGACGCCAAGGCAAATTATAGAAGAAAGACTTATTTGAGGTTACAGTCCCAGAGGGTGAGAACATGCTTGTCAGGGTGGAGAGCATGGGAGAGGCAGCAGGCAGGGTGCTGGAGCAGTAGCTGAGAGCTCGCATCTTCAGACAATCTGCACAAGGCAGCGAGGTAACTGAGAACAGCAAATGCTTTGAAAGCCCACCCACAGTAACGCACCTCCTCCAACAAAGCCACACCCCCTAATCCTTCCCAAACAGTTCCTTAAACCAACAGGTGACCAAGTATTTCAAATATATGAGCTTATGGGGGCCATTCTCAAACCACCACACCCTGGCTGCGATTTGTCTATTGCTAAATAAATTTTCCAGTGGGCAGAAGTATCACACATAGTGTTGGGTATTTGTTCTAAGTTTAACATTTTAAAAAACAGAAATTGAGAATCAGAATATCATTTCCACTTCAAAATAAGTAACTATTTATTATGGTCTTTAAACCCACTTTTAATGAAGAAACTATTCCAACTCCCACTAGAGACTTGTCCAGTGCAACACATTAGTGTGGTGATAACCACTGCATACAAAATTCCCTTGTGTTACATATAGTATCTTTCTTTCCCAAAGTGAGAAGTATTTCCAATTGTAACCACTGTTAAGACAACTATGGCTTTGAAATGTGTGTATGTAGTGAGGAGTGCACACTGTGTCTTTTCCCCCAATTTCTGGTTCAGACAACATCACTCCCCTGCCCTGGTCTTTCTTTTACGAGACTATCTGTTGTGTTCATTGTGTGACTGGTGGGAAGCTTCAGGATGCGGGACCATCAGAGAGGCTAACCACTGGCTCAAAAGCTAAGCTTGCATAGTGGCATACCCCTGTGATCCTAACAGGGAGCAGGAACATCCCGCATCAGTGGCCAATGGGAGGACCCCTGGGGAACAGGCTGGGATGCTGTCTCGAAAGAAGCTGAAGCTTTGAACCAGCCCAACCTTTCGGGAGTTGTGGAGGCAGGCTGGGGAGTACAGGCAAAGGCCAACAGTCTCAATACGGCTCATGTAATAATGATTCAGTCTCAAGAGGTGGGGATCTCCCTGCCCGTGAGTTCACAGAGGTACCAGGGGCATGCCTGGTTCCACAGGGACAGAAGCTCCTGTGCTCCTGACCCTCCTAACCTCTGTGCCAAGCTTCTCTTTCCCCGACTGCTCATTGATACTTATTGTAACAACACACTACTTTCCAGAGCAAGGCTTTCCTGAGCTCTGGGAGTCAGTCTGGCCACCTGTTGAACATGAGGGAGTGATGAGGAGCCCCGGTTTGCAACTGACTGGTGACATCCCAGATTGGGGACTGATAATTAAGGGGAGGACAGTTAAGGACTTTGCCCCAAATCTGTTCCTTCTGATGGAGTAGCCATAGCTGTGCTGGACAGTCCTGAAGCAGGGATGTAAGGACCAACACCCAGGGTTGAGTCAGGACTCCTGTGGTGTGTTGATCCTAGACTGTTACTCCACCAAGAGAACTGTAGATTTAAACACATCATCCACCTTTGACTACTTGACAGCTGAAAGGTATGTTACCAAGAAGAAGAAGAAAAGCCTACCTCCAGGGCCCGTGAGACGGCTCAGCTGGCTAAGACACCATTTACCAAGCCTGAGCAGCTGAGCTGATGATCTCCGGAACCCACATGACACTCACAGAGAACTGACTCCTCAGGTTGGCCTCTGGCCTCCACACATGCAAACTCACATAGGATAAATACAAGTAATACTCCTTTTTTTTTTTTAAAGACTACTTTTCAAAAACCCATTACTGACTTGGAATTCCTTAGATGACATCCTGTGTAATAGACTGAACACATTCACCATTCAACAGCCCCTCCAAACGCGGCTAAGGCAGCTCTCAGGTAGGACAGGATTGCACAGCACATAGATCTCCATTCGCACTTAATGGCAGAAGCCCCTTATGAACACCGGCAGGGAAAAGACAGCGAGCCTGGAGTGCACCAGCGAATATGGGCAGCCTTTTACAAACTCAATCATCAGGGCCTGCAGGGGCCTGCCTGGGGGCCAGGGGCCTGAGTTCCCTGACTACCTAACCCACCTGGTCTTGAGAGACAAGGCGTTGTCAAAGAATGCTTGAGTTTGGATAGCAGCATAATTCTCAGAGTAACTAGGCCAGACATCCAGGTCTGGTCTGGAAGCCTGTAGCAGCTGCTGCTCTGAAGCACCCACTAAAGGAGGTCCGTGAAGTGATACGTGGCTAACTCCTCCTAGCTGAGGCCTCTTCAAGTTCAAAACATGCTATTGAAACTTTATGGCTTGATGTCAACTCTCAGAACTTAACACTGACACCCAAAAGCAACAGCTCTGTTGTATGGTCTTACCCTAGCCATGCACTGTTTGGAGGAGATCCTACCTGCCAATCCCCGAAAGCTAGAATTAAATGCTTTCATTAATTTGGATAACCCGGAGATGACTTTAAAAACCCATGCAATAGCCGGGTGGTGATGGCGCACGCCTTTAATCCCAGCACTCGGGAGGCAGAGGCAGGCGGATCTCTGTGAGTTCGAGACCAGCCTGGTTTACAAGAGCTAGTTCCAGGACAGGCTCCAAAAGCACAGAGAAACCCTGCCTTGAAAAACCAAAAAAAAAAAAAAAAAACCATGCAATGCTAAACCTAGCCCCTCACTACACTACACTGTTTAGCTCTACAGTGTGGGCTAAAAGTACCTGGAAGTTACCGGACTAATCTATTTGTGGAGACCTCATCTTGTAACCCGCCCACTGATTCACACAGGGAGTGCAAAGAGCCCACTGGATCACAGATGGAGTAGCTATGTTGGGGAAGAACAAAGACAGTTGTGTGGTGTGGCACTGGAAGAAACGGCTGAAGACAGGGCATCCCCAAGGAGACCTCAACACTATAGATTTAATGGATTGCTCTCTGGTGTGCATGCTAAATAGGAGAAAGGGGAAACAGAGGCGCCAGATGGGAGACTGATGGGGAAAAAACAGCAGGCCACACAAAAAAGGGACTTCTGGTGGTGTCTGAGCTTCCCACGCGCCAGAATCCTTTGGCCTATGTACCAGCAAGTGCACGCTGAGGAAGAAAGTAGAATCGTCCAGGGACTTAGAACAGCGGATGCTCAGGATGGTTTGAAGCCCAGCACAAATGAGGGTTTAAAGCAACATCCACCCCGATTACCAAGGCAGCACAGAACACTTGGTATAGAAAAGAGGCACCGAACACCCGAGTCACACATCCATGACAACCCTTAACCCACCCGAAACAGTACAGTGGCCTTCAGAGAGAGCTGTTTAGGTCAAACTGATTGCCACCCCTGACTCTTCCAAAGTATCAACCTCGTCCAGATAAGTGGCTTACCCAGGACTTTGTGCTGCTGTGCCCTGCATCCCCAGAGGGATCCTAGGGGACCTCCTGGGACTTTTGGAAGCTTTCTCCAGATGGACAGAAGGACTCCTGACCTGCATGAAAGTGTAACCCAAGCAGCTTGGCAACCATGAAGAGAGTTCGTCTCTGGCTTCCTGCGCTGCACCCTGGGAGCATCTGTAGGTCGAGGGGTCAGCTGGTGTACCACCACTTGTGACTTCAGGCGCTGTACCTGAGGCTTGAGAAAAGGCCTGTCGCCTGTGCGCTTACCTCGAGCCTCCGTGTTCGACAGAAACCCTGGCACTTGGACTGTGGACAAGGAATCTATGTTCGCCTCCACGTGCAACCCTTTCTCAATCGTTGGCCAGATCTCACGCACTCTTAGGAAGTAAACTTCTGCTCTCTCACTGATGTTTAGCCTCCTTCAGGCGTGTGTGCACCCGGGACCTCCAGCCTTAACTGTCTTTTTCTATTTCTCTTAGGACTGACGGTACAGCTCAGCTGTAGAGCACTTACCTGTTAGGCTTTCAGCTAATCATCTGAGCCACAGTCCAGGCAATTGGCCATCTCTTGGCTACTGAAGCATCTAAACAAACAGGTGGAGCTACAGCCTGGCGACACACGCACCTACAATTAGCCAGGGAGACGTTTGGGTCATTTGATTGGGAAAGGATGGCACCTTCAACCAGCAGAAGATGGACCATCACTTCCCAACGTTCCCCCCACGAATGAGGAGCAAAGAGAGGAGGCGTTTGTTACCAACTGAGATTACTGATCATTAGTTGTTTGCTTGCTTGTAGGAAGTTATTGGGGGGTAGTGGAACCATAACACCCCAACTGCCCACCATCAACTATCACTATTTCCAAATGCCAAGGAGCTGGGGCTCCAGACTGGCTCAATCTTGTCTGGACCTCATGTTCATACCCTGAAGATCCCTGGGCTCATTATAATGCCGAAACCCACAGTTCATGACAGATCTGAACATGCTCACACTGGGAAAGAAGAGGTGGCGTCCTGATTCCTCCTGTCCCCATAAGAAGCTCTGAAGACAGTGTTCACATGCTCGCACAATCAAACCCTAGCAAAAATTCAAACTCAGGCCCTGCTCAGAGAAAAGGCGCTTTTACAGTGAGTTTTCCACTCCATTTATTGGGATGCTAACAAAATTTCTGCCTATTGCTAGAGCTGATGGGTTATTTGTCAACACTACTGAGCAGGAAAAGAACCTGCAAGTTTACTAAGGGCGTCTGAACTGAGCGGAACTGGATGAACTGAGCGGAACTGGATGAACTGAGCGGAACTGGAGAGAGCCCTGTGGTATCACACCACTGAGGGATGTAATGCAGCAGCAACGCCTAGACCTGAAGAACTGGGAATGTTCAGATTGATGTCCAGTCTGCCTCCTCAACGTGTAATTAAACACTTCAGGATGGTTTTGTTGTTGTTGTTGTTTTTCAAGATAGGGTTTTTCTGTGTAACAGCGCTAGCTGTCCTGCAACTCACTTTGTGGACCAGGCTGGCCTCGAACTCACAGAGATCCATCTGCTTCTACCTCCCAAGTGCTGGGATCAAAGGCGTGCACCACCACTGCCTGGCCATTTTAGTGGTTTTTTTTTTTTTTAATAAATCAGAGTGATTGTCATAGTCCTTATTGCATTTTTTCCTAACTGTTATTCTCATCCTTAATATCAAAATATCAACAACGAAGTCCAATTAGTTACCGACATATGAAGAATGCACTGAACACACACACACACACACACACAAAGCCATCAGATAACACTCAGTGGTCTTTACTGTGATAACTTTTACGCTGGTCGGAGGTTGAGCCCAACAGCCTATGATTTAGTGAGAAGGCAAGAGCCGTAATGACCCCAAAGGGAGACATTTAAACTATGAACTTCTTGTTTCATTAATGTCATTATAAAAGTCTTGGTGCCAGATGCAATGTTAATTCTATTTAAAATAGAATTTACATTAAGACACAGACAAAAGTATTCTCCTAATGTATGCTTTTCCGACATAAAATGCACAGCCATGATAAAGGCTGACTCCTAAGTGAAGGGAGACTGAAGATAGAGACTATAGTGAGCCTTGGAAATCATCATAAACACCGTGAATTCCGTGAGTCTTAAAGAATTAGTGATTTTAGCGACTGATAAGAAACAGATGAAGTGCACAGTAAAGCGGCCACGAGGGCTGAATAAAAGTCCTGGCTACTATTTTTACTAACATTTACTAGTCAACAACCTTAAAGCGTTTGGCTCAAGCGCACTAATCAGAAATGGAGCGATGCGAGCGTCCCTTCCAATGAAGAAACGCTGACGCCTCTTTTTGCTACCAAGCGTTTTCACAATGGAAAGACTTCATCTGGTGGTAAGATTCGAAAACTACATTTCCCAGCATACCTCGTCCACTTATTGTAGTCTAGCAAAGTAAGTGGATTTCAATTTGGTGATTTAACCTATAGCTTTAAATCTTTAATAAACAAAGGCGAAACCCCGAGCTCTACTAATGAAAAGGCCACAACTGAAATGACGTCAGCCCTGGATATGAATCTCTTAGCAGCATGATGAAAGCACCACTTGTAGCGCTGCACCTCTGGTCAGCAGCTGTATTCCTGTTTAATAAAAGGGGAGCGGGTGCCAGCGCTCCAGCGCGATCCGAGGCATGGCTGCCGCAGGAGCGGTAGGATTAATTGCTTTTCCAGAAAGCCGGAGTAAGCTCTCCTTCCACTGTCCCTTCAGGATCAGCTTCCATGAAATGAGTGTAATAAGATAATGTATTGCATACGCCAGGAACTCCTACCAGCCGTATTCGGCTGGACAAAGCCAAAGATACTCACACCGATCAATAAAACCTTCATTGCAGCATGGAGCTTAGCGTCACAGTTAACGTCTGCAGTATAGAGACGAGGAGGCTACGAAGAGGCGGAAGTCTCTTGCCTTGTTCTCTGGAGGATCCATCCACTTTCCACTCCTATTCTCTTGTTTAGGACATGATGAAAAATAAACATATATTAGGGATTTTGAAAAAAGTATCCCGGCTCTTTATAAAAGATCAAGTACACACATATATACACATCTAGAGATACATACACATATATGCATGTGTATGCACACACATATGCATACGTACATGCACATACATATACACACATACATACACACACACACACACACCTATAAACATTTTAATTACCACTCAAATAGCCAATGGATGATTTCACGGGTGAAGGAATTTTGGAGGGATTATTTGAATATCCACTCCATGGCTCCAGAAGGTATATGCGGGGTGAAATACGATCTCGTGGGCTCACACTATCCTTTTGAAGTGAGCATGGAGCGGAGAGTTGTTCCTTAAATGTAAGAGTAACACAAAAGAGAGAGTGACAAAGGCCACCCTCCAAACAGGAAAAAGGACTCTTTCCTTTTGGTTACTAGGTCTGGAGCTTATCCACTAAATCACTTGGATGTCAACCTAAAATGTCCCTCCTCGTAGTGATATACGGGATAATCAAACGATCTCTCCAAAACCCATCAATCACCGTGGAAACTACTGAAAAGTCTAAAGCTTGTGGACGACATTCCCTTTCACAAGTGCAAGAACCTGAGGCTCATATTGAAAGTCTAGCCTTCTGAGTATGGCACAGCTATTACTAGAAATGAGAGATTTTGCTTGGAGAGTTTTTTTTTTTTAATTAAATAATGGTTCTTCATCTTTACGAGGCTGGGTAGATTATCACTGGCTGGAAATCTAAGCCAGGCTCTTTATGCAAATGATGCAAGCTGAAGTTTAAAGAGAAAGCAAAATAAAACGATGATATTAATTGAATGCCTCCTGAATCTGTGTGTACGCTACTGAAGACAGTTTTTAAAAGACATTTTCATTTTTACTCTGAAATGTTTTCATGATGGCTTTAGAAACAAAATACTATAGAATATTATCGTTTTCAAGTAAAGTCACGGGGGGCTTAACTTCTAAATGCTATGAGTCTAGCATTCCCTAAATTCTTAATGAGATGATTTTTCCCTGTTTTTGTGGCAGCCTTTGCCTATCTTAAGAACAGCACACAATAGTAGCCATCCTTCACTATGATGTCTCTGATGGTTTCCAAATGTTCCTCTGCTGTGCAGCAGCGTATGATTCCTGGACCAGATGCTTTTAAAAAGCAATTCTAACAAAGAAACTTAATCCGAGCTGAATTTGGCACAGATTCCAAAAACCTATAGGATGATGTTTTGGAAGGTGCTCAAACAAAGACTGGAACAGAAACCTGCATTCACAGCCGTAGCTGCCTGGCTGTTGGCAATGAACAGAGGATGCGGACTCCTTCCGTCAGTGTGGGTGAGCAGAGGCTGATCCCTGTAAAGATTGTCTAAGTATGAAAACAGCCTTCGAGGTGGATGCTTCTCTTCTTTTTAAAGCAGAAACATCCATTTAATTTGCAAGGAGGTAAATTGCAAATAAAGACATTGTACATTGATTCTTTGAAAGCTGTTCAGAAACTTCAGGGTCCATACTTAAGCAAGGGATGTTTTCTTTATGATATGTAATATATCTATGGCACAATGGTCTAAAACATTAATATGGAGAGACAGGGGACCTTGGAGATGGGTTGTTCTAGTGAACTTGGAGTGTGTGTAAAGTTCCTAGACCCGTGCAGAAATTCCAGGAGTAGAGGAGAATGCGGATGGGCCAGAAGAAGTATGTGAAGAGAGAAAAGCAGAGAATTCTCTGCAAGTGACCAAAGATAACAAGATAGTCATTTAGGAGGAGTTATGTTCCCCAGGAGCAACAAACACAAATAAATGACAATAGTAACATCATAGTAGGAGGCCTGAAAACCAAAAGCAAGACAAAAACTTAAGAGGAGCGAGAAGAAAGGACATTCCATTGAAAGCGATGGGGGTTGGCCAATGACAGAGTGTTTTCAAAGTCAAGAGAATAACTCCAAGATCTGGGGGTGCAGCTCCGTGGTGGGGTGTTTGTTATCATGTTCAAGGTTTGTTCCTTTTCCAGCACTGAAGAATAAATGATGATAACTTAAATCGAGATTTATTAGCTTTTTAATTTTTAAAGGTTTGTTTTATTTTATGAGTACGAGTGTTTTGCTTGATGTATACGTATGTACACATGTGTGCCTGTTACTTGTGGAAGTCAGGAGAAGGTACTGGATCCCCTGGAACTGGGTTATGGACATTTGTAAACTGCCATGTGGATCTGGGAATTGAACCCAGGTCCTCTGCAAGAACAAGAGTTCTTTAAACCCGAGCCATTTCTCCAGCCCTCTCCCTATGCTACCCTAGACTTTTATACTAAGTGAAAATATTCTTTAAAAAATAATAAAACATGATGATCCAGGCAGTGGAAGCACAGGCCTTTAATCCCAGCACTCGGGAGGCAGAGGCAGGAGGTTTCTCTGTGAGTTCAAGGCCAGCCTGGTCTTCAGAGCGAGTTCCAGGACAGCCAGGGTCAAACCCCTATGTAGTAATAGGAGCGGCGGGGCTGCGTTCCCAGCACCCCAGCCACCTGCTAGATTATGTCCCGAAATAACAACACACAGATTGTATTAATTTAAACACTGCTTGGCTCTTTAGCTCTAGCCCTTACTGGCTAATTCTGATATCCCGATCAACCCATCTCTAATAATCTGTGA
>NC_022014.1:62216226-62225946 GCF_000317375.1 Microtus ochrogaster
CTAATACATGAACTGGCTTTGTGGGAGCCTAGCCTGTTTGGATGCTCACCTTCCTGGTCCTGGATAGAAGTGGGAGGACCTTGGACTTCCGGCAGGGCAGGGAATCTGGACTGCTCTTCATTCTCAAGAGGGAGGGGGAATGGAGTGAGGGGGAGGGGGAGAGGGGAAAGGGAGTGGAGGGAGGGAGAGATGTGTACGAGGAGGGGGAGGGAAATGGGAAACGGGGAGGAGGCGGAAATTTTTTTTTGCAACAACTAAAAAAAAATAAAATAAACAAAAAAAGATAATGAATTGAAAAGAATTTAAAAAGAGCAGATGAAATATCTACAGACACTCCAAAAAAAACATCTAAAATATTATTCTTTGCTAATTTAGTATTTTGACAATGCTTATCATCTCAATATTTCTCAATAATCTGATGCTGTTAATATAGATGATCTGGAATAGTAAGGTAGCTTGCTAGATCCAGAGCACAGACTAGAACTAACTTTCCTGACAGTTCTACGTAGGATTTTGATTTATTTATTTCCCATAAAAAGAAGTGTATAGAGGGGTTGGAGAGCTAGCTTAGATGTTAAGAACACCACTCTTGCAGAGAATGCAGATTTGGTTCCCAGTGCCCACATGGCAGCTCACATATGAAACTCTCCAGTTCCAGGGAATTCAACACCCTCTCCTGACCGCTGTGGGCATTAGGCACACATGTGGTGCACAGGCATACATACAGGCAAATACATACATAGAAAATTTAAGGTATATTAAAAAACCCAAGTGTATAGAAAGTATATCTAAAATCTATTGCCATTCTGCACACCCATGGTGTACAGACTCACATGCAGGCAAAACACCTATACACATAATAATAAAAGCAATAAAAACTCAGATGATGTTCACTAGTTGTCTACCCACTAAGTGCTATGCACAAAATTACACCAATGAATATTAGGACCAATTAGAATTGAACTAATGAATTGTGTATATAGTAATATAGGTTTCCATCTACTGCTGAATAACATCTACACTTGCAAATATTATTTTAAACAATAAAATACTGGTTCAGTGCTGTGGACCCATAGTCCTAGCTACTCAGGGGGCTGAAGCAGGAGGAGGGTTCCTTTATTCTAAAGTTTGAGGTCAAATTGGGCAGTTTGACAAAAACAAGACCAAGAAGCTCCAAGCAAATAAGAACAGGAAGTAGTCTGAAGTGTTGCTAATTTAGAGATAAAGAAGAAATGTCATGAGTATGAAATTTACCATGATACATGCTGAGTATCATCTATCTATCTATCTATCTATCTATCTATCTATCTATCTATCATCTATCTATCTATCTATCTATCTATCTATCTATCTATCTATCTACCCACACACCCATCCATCAATCCATCTATCCACTCATACATCGATCAACCTATCCACCCAGCTACTTATCCATCCATCCTAAAGCAGTTGTTTCTGAACCCCATGTCTCAAGGGGAGTAGAAAGCGAATCTAAGGCTACACGTGATTAAGATGCTAAATGTGTAGAAATCACAAAGGAGATGAGTCCACATAAGAAAAACAAGAGAGTCAACATGAAAGCAAAGGTATATCCTAGACACAAACTCATGCAACAAAACAAAACAACAGAAGCCAGTGGAATCAAAAGAAGCTAACGTTGAGTGGACTTTTGTTTAGACTGTATTGACTATTATTCCTTTACTGTAATTCTCTTAGCATTTCATCAATTCCATGTACCATTTGCTAACCCACAGTGAGTTCTTCCAGCATTTTAGCAACAAACACACTTAGAATCCAAACACAGTATCCACACATCGGTTCTGTTAAACACAACTGTGGTAATGTTTGATTCAGATACAAACAAACAAAACAAAACAAAAACCTCAACCAGAGCGTGAATAGTCTTGCTTATATGTAGCCGTAATTTTACAGTCTGCAGTCAGACTTTATAAGCTGCTTGGCAAAACCTTATCTGTGGTCCCACTTGAGAGGATTTGGCTCCTTGATAAAGTATAAAATCATAAATACCTTTCCTGGAGACTTACCGGTCAGGAACTAAGGATAAACATCCGAATCTGTCTACTCAGAACTTTAAGCCAGATTATAAAGCTAAGCCTACCTGAACCCTTACTGGGGGAGGATTTCATTGCTAAGGCTGCAACAACTTCGTCTGTGGCCAAGTCTCAGCTCAGGGACAGACAGATTGCAGAGACATTCTGGAGGTCACCACAGAGCACATCCGCTCAAACCAATTATTCCGGAGCTGTTAGATTGCAGGTGACAGTCCGTTTCGTGTATTACATTCCCGCCAAACTCGCACAATGGCAGCAGAAGAGTTAAAGTGAGAAAGATGCCAGTACAAGTGGAGTTTGTGTGGAAACGCAAACCTTAAGTGAGCGTTTAGCAATGAATAAGTATTTACCTGTGAAGTTCCTCTCTGAAGAAGCACAGCAAACGTGACCTTCATCAACGCACTTAGGGAAACAGGACTTACCAAGTGCACCATTTAAAGTTGTACTTCCATAATTATTTCCTGTTTATCTAGCTCACTGATCCATTTTATGAGAAAACCAACAAGTAATATATTTAGACTTTCCCCCTAAACTCCCCTATCAATAAAAGCCGATGCTACCCGAGTGAAACAGAAAAGCAATGCATGTTTCTCACATTTGCCTCTTAACTTCTAACCTCCAATGGTGTTCTATACTCCAGAGAATAATTGGGGGTGGTTTAATAATCAACAGTTAGAATTTCATAGATTCTTCAGTATAAAAGCTTTTCTGCAAACAATTCTCCAGAGTGCGTTTGCATAATAACGAGGCCTAATCTGTTGAAAACCAAGCAAAAGACAAATTAATATGGTCATCATTTTGTCTAATGATGCTTAAAGCGGTTTTAGCAATCTGCTCAAGACAAAGGATGGTCCCTCAGACAGAGCCAATTATGCATTTGTGTAGCAGCTGAAACCTTTAATGATGAATCTGATTAACACTCCATAATAAACACTCAGGCGGAGAAAATGACCAAGTTAACCTCCCGCAAACAGCATCAACTAAGGCTTTGTCCATATCAAGGTCAGACTGGAGTTCCAGAGAGATGCATTCAAGCTCACTAAGTGTGTTAAGCGTGGATCCCAGGTACCTTGCACACTCAGTATTCCATAAGGGCTAGCTTCAGTAGCGAACACGCCCGATCAGATGTGAAGTCCAAATGTTTTCTACAAGCTGCAATGCATCTGCAAACACGGAGAGCATGGTAGTACTGCGTCAGAGACTCAGTGGTTGGATTGCTCCAGACTTTCCATCAGTGACATCCTGTGACCGCCTTGAAGGGACTATTTTACTCATATTCCTCGAGTGTTTTGAATTGAATGGGATCTGATTTGAGAATGGTTTCTTATATAAATAAGCACTACTTAATAAGGTACAGAGCCAGTTAAGCAAGACTATGCCATGTACTTTAATTCCATTTTACAGACAACAACCGCTCTGGCAGAGGCCAAGGCTTCAGTTCCCAACGCGCACATTGCTGCTCACGATCAACTAGAACGCCAGTTCCGAGGGATCTTACGCCCTCTTCTGGCCTCCGCAGGCACATGGCGCACCAACACACATGCAGGTCAAACACTTATACACATAAAATAAAAGCATATTTTTAAAGAGCACAAATAATTTTACGAGTTCAACGGATTTTTTTTCAGTGAGCATACCCTATAATTCATAATCAGAAAAAATAAAATAGCCCCAACTATGCCCTTTAAGACATTTCCAACCACTAGATCGCAACCTGGCAGCCCACTAACCCAACCTTAAATACTATACACTAATTTTTGTCTATTTTTGAATTTCTATCACTCTTTTCTCAACATTATGTGTGTGAGATTCATACATGTTTTTGAACGTGAGTTCATTTATTCTTTTGTGTCAATATACCACAAGCGATGCATACTGGTAGGGGAGATTTTTGGTTATTTAACGGGGTTGTGTGTGTGTGTGTGTGCGTGCGGACAAGCACGCGTGCCTGTGTGCTTCTATTAGGTGTATTTAAGAGCATTGGTGGGGCATAGATTATACATATGTCTGATTATAGTAGGTAGTTTGAAATAGTCTTATAAAATGGTCATACAAATTCACATTGCTACAGCAGGGTACCGAGCATTCTGTTTTCCCACATGCTTGTGAGTTTCTTAGCACAGTCTGTTTCCAGCTTGGTCACTTCCGTGGGTGGAGAGTGGTGTTGGACCACGACTTTAATTTGCATTTTCCGGATGACTGAAGTTGAGCATCTGCTCATACACTTATTTGAATAATCCCCTTTGAAAAAAGATGGCGTGCTATTCATGTTTTTGATTCCCGTTTTGTGCTCAAAGACAAACCATCATAACTCTTAAATGTGGTTATATTAATCAGCAAATAAATAAAATTTGAGTTTTTGTTTTATTTTTTTTTTGCATTTACTTCCTTTATTTTATAGATGTGGGGTGTCCATAGACTATGTGAATGCCCGGTGCCCACAGAAGTCAGAAGAGGGCATTGGATGTGCTGCAAGGATGACTGTGAGCCACCATTTGGGTGCTGGGGACTGAACCCAGGTCCTTTGCAAGAGCAACAAGTGCTCTAAACTGCTGGGCCATCTCTCCAGCCCCTGTAATTTTTACTTTAAAATTTTACATATGTGTGTATGCCCGCTTGGATGCATGTGTGCCACATCCATGCAGTGCTCTTGAAGACCGGGAAAGGCTGTTGGATTCCCTGGAACTGGAGTTCTAGGTAGTCCTGAGCCTTCTGATGTGGGTGCTAGGAACCTAACCTGGGTTCTCTGAAAGAGCGGTAAGCACTCTTAAATGCCGAACTCTGTCTACAGCCTCTTCTATTAGAAATTTGATAGATATCGAAATATGTTCGCATGTTTAAGTTTCTGAACTTGTAGTAAAACTAAAACAGAACCCCAAACAATCGCTGGAGGATGAAGCAGCTCACTACAACATGAGGTAAGAGGAGGCGGCAAGTGTCTATCTTGATTGTCTGTTTCACTTATGCCTCAGGAGTACCAAATAGCAGATAAGGGAATTCCTTCTTCAAGTGCTCTGCATCATAACTGAAGAAAGGATGGCAGCGCCAGGGTGTCCCGTGAGTTAATGATCAAAATGGAGCGTCAAAGGCTGCTTGCTTCCTTAAGAGACTTGGAACTCTGGGGCCAGTAAGATGACTCAACGGGATAGGGCACTTGTTGCCAAACTCCTGCAAGTTGTTCCTTGACCTACACACACACACACACACACACACACAAACACACACACACACACACACACAATTAGGGACCAGAAAGTGGCTCAGTGGTTAAGAGCACTGGCTGTTCTTCCAGAGAACCCAGTTTCAGTACTCAGCATTCACACAGTGGCTCACAACTCTGTGATACCATTTCCAGAAGGTCCAGTGCCCTCTTCTAGTCTCCCTGGGCACCAGGCACTCACAGGGTGCATTTACACACAGGTAGGCGAAATACCCGTGTTCATAAAATAATAAAATCAGGTAATGAAAATGTAATAACATATGCCATGGCTGTAGTGGGAAGGCTAACCAGGCAAGGATAGGTCATATGCGGAGGGACGGACACCAAGAGCACTGCAATTGAAAATGCTTTTGACGGACTCACACGCAGACAGAAAGTTGAGGAAATAACCCGTGAGTTTCAGGAAGTGTTAATCCTAAGCCTCTCAACATGAAGCCCAAAGATGAAGAACGTACCAGGGACTCAGATTTTGTGAAGGGGCAAAGTGTGCTCACCTAGTGTGTGCAGCAGCCAGGGTTCAATCCTGAGTGCCAGAAATGAGGGAAGTTAAAAAATAAATGAATGACACAGGAGAGAGAACTCTGGGTCAACTATAGAAGCCGTAAGAACATGAGACAGTAGAGGGAAAGAGAAAAGGAAGGGCGTTTGAGGCAGTGACGGCTGAGACCGGACAGATGCAGGAAGTGAGGAGAACGTGGATCAGAGCAACAGCAAAAGCTCGACAGTTAAGACAGAATGTATGTAGATTGCAGAAAGCGAACACGGTGGGGAAATCCTGAGAGCAACTGGAGAGGGGCGGTACACTGTCTGAAGGGGATGGGAATGTCTCCTCAGAAATCAAACAAGTAAGAGGACAGATCTAAAATGCTCGACGAAAAACTCACAACTTAGAATTCTATATCCAGCTAAATCATTATGCAAGTAAAGGAAAAATAAAAACTTCCTCAGATAAATAAAAATTGATGGGATTTGTCACCAGGACACTGACCTGGCAAGGAATTCTTTAGGAAGAATAGAAACGATATCAATTAAAATTGAATTGGATCATCCTCACAAAATCCCTGTGTGGGGCCCTAATGTGCAATGCCTCAGAATGTGGCGCTAATCAGACACAGGTCTTTAGAATTAATGACTTAAAATGGGGTCATTGATCTAATCTGATGTCTTTATAAGAGGAAACTGAGATATGGACGGAGACACCAGACACTTGTATAATCGCATCAGAGCATGACCTCATTAGAACACAGGGAATGCGTGTGCACAGTCATTTCAGAACATGCATGACCTCGTAGAACACAGGGAAGGCATGTGCACGGTCATTTCAGAACATGCATTGTAGAATGAGCTGCAGGCCATCCTGCCTGGCTCCCCACACAGCTAGCTTTACACCCAAAATAAAAACACACAAATTATATTCATTTAAACACGCCCTGGCCCATTAGTTTCAGCCTCTTATTGGCTAATTCTCACATCTAGCTTTAACCCATATTTATTAATCTGTGTAGCACCACAAGGTGGTGGCTTACCAGGAAAGACCCTAACCTGCGTCCATTTCAGGTCGGAGAATCATGGCGTCTGACTCACTTCCCTTCTTCCCAGCATTCTGTTCTGTCTATTCCACCCACCAATGTTCTGACCTATCAGGCCAAGCAGTTTCTTTATTAATTAACCCATGAAAGCAACACATAGAAAGAAGACCCACCTACATCAATGAATGACCTCATAGAACACAGGGAAGACACACGCATGCTTATTTAGAACATGCATGACCTCGTTAGAACACAGGGAGTATGGCAGCATCCAAAAGCAGGGAGAAACCTCTGAAGAATCAAACCCACCAAGGTTTTATTACAGCCTCACAGTGAGCTTCAGGAACCGTGAGAATAAGGCCTATCACAAAGGAGATCCAGGCTGTGCTCACTGGTCGTGAAAACCGGAGCAAAGCAGGAAATAGTGAGCTGAAAGTGGAACAAGAGAAAGCCGCACTGGAAAGCAGTCCTCACTAGTTTTCACCTAGAAAAGGTTACCTTTACTCTCTTACCCAAACTTTATACCACGCAAGACAATGGAACGAGACCTGATTATGACATCTTTATTGCGTTTCCGATGGGGAAGGGTAAATTTCAGAGCATAAAACCCACAGCCCCGTGAGAACATTTAAGCATCCCACACTGCCAATTTCCCCTTCCTGGGAAGAAAGACAAACTCTACTTTTTCCCACAGAGGAGTATTAATTGCAATGTCTAACTCATCAACCCACAAAGGACGGGTACTTAGCCGTGCTCTTCCTGAGAGCACTCAGCTGTGCTCTTATAAACAGCATTTCCTCCACATGTGTGCTGAAACTCACCTTATAACAAGGCCCAGAGGTAGAGCTTTCTCTCCGCTCGGGGACTATGGCGGTCACTCCCGATGTTAAAATAGGAGTATTATACTTTAAGTCGTTCATAGTCAAATTACCAGGAGACAATTTAAACGTCGAAACAGTAAACTGTGCTAAACTTTAATTAGAGTAGCGCTGGACAGAGGGCTGCACATTCCTAGAGCTACCAGGCAGTACCGGTGATAACGACCTATCACTACCATCACGGTTGCTGGTAACCACAGAGCGGCTGCACCTCTCCTGCGCTGCTCTCAGTGGTTTTTATGAATGAACTGGAATTCTCATAACCCTTCTGCTCGGGCACCATTTCCATAATTTGCACAAAAGTAAAGCAAAAAGTTAGCAGCCTCCCCCAAAGTCTTGAGTCCACTAAAGGATAAAGGCAGGAGTTTATCTAACCAGTCCTACTGGGCTGTTTGCATTCTTAGTTGACACACAATATTTTTAAGTATTTTTTATATTGTATACAGTGTTCTCTGCCTCCAGGCTAGAAGGGGGCGCCAGATCTCATTACAAATGGTTGTGAGCCACCATGTGGTTGCTGGGAATTGAACTCAGGTCCTCTGGAAGAGCAGCCAGTGCTCTTAACCACTGAGCAATCTCTCCAGCCCCTCTTCACACATTATTACACACTAAAAAGTATTTAAATTTTAACAGGGGTGATGATGGCTAGACAGTTGGCTCAGAGGTTAAGAGTATTGGCTGCTCTTGCAGAGGGTGCAGATTTGAATACCAACACTTACGTGGCAGTTCACAACCAGCCGTCACTATAGTTCCAGGGGATCTGATGCCCTCTGCTGGCTTCCTGAGGGAACCAGGCACACTGATGATGCATAAAATGCATGTAGGCAAAATAACCATACCCATAGTTTTTAAAATGAAAAAATATTAACAGAATTTGGTGACGTTATTTACAATACTCTAAGAATATACCCATTCTTATCCATAGAAAATATTACTGATGTGTACTCATAACCAAATAGTTTACTATTATCATTTTGAGTCTGAATATACATTGAGCTGAAAATCTGATTCTTATTTTACCAGGCTAATCTTGGGGTCACGTCTTTCATGTGTATTCAAGCCTGATGAGGCTTTAATGAGCAGATTAAAATGCATCCATAAAGAGATGTCTAAATTACCAAGGCAAGCTTTTAAAGTGTGACTGCGCTACAGTGGGGGAGGGGGCATACATCCAGATGTTTATGTTGCCTCATGACATGGTGTTCTAGTTTTGGCTTTGAAAGTTCTGGTTTAGTGACAAATTTACTAAAAATCTAGCTCTTTATTGGTATGCTATCCTCTATACTACTTTGTGCCCGTAAGAGAAATGGGCCATGACAAGCTGCGGCAGAGATAGTTTCAGATCTTGTCATTATATAAAATAGCTATATACAAACAATTCCATATGAGAACAGACATGTATAAACTCACTCTTTGAGTGAGCAGTGCATAGGATCAGTTATTTCAGCCTCAGTGAAAGATACAGGATACAGGAATATAAGCTGGTTGATGGAATTTCTACCCTGTGAGTAGCTAGCTATTTCAGATGTCGCTGAAAGATAAACCTGTGTCTGTACCTACAAAATATTTTTAACAACTCTTCATCCTAGATTCAACAGCTCAGTTTCTCTCATAACTGTCCAACAGAAAGTGGACAGGATGGTAAGACTGTAAAATGGGTTTTGTTTTTGAAAATCAGTAGCTTAATGTACTTTGGTGAAAAGCTGTAAGAATCTGTAGTTTAACAGGGCACAAAAGAATAGAGACAGGGTCTTAAAAATGCCTGTTGTATGAATTTGATCCTCACAATCACTCTGTGAAGCATGTGCTCTCACTTTATGGATGAGGAAACTGTTTCAGGACACCCTAGTCACAAACTGTTGGTCAGGGTTTAAAAGGTACAAAGCTGGAAGTCATGCTCAGGCCCCTATGACGTAGGATTAGTTATTTGTTGTTGTTGTTTTCAAGAAAAAAGAAATCTTTATTTTCAAATAAAACTCCCTTAAAATGATCAATTTGAGGGGGCTGGAGAGATGGCTCAG
>NC_022014.1:62226046-62226584 GCF_000317375.1 Microtus ochrogaster
GTTCTGTTCTGTTTACTCCTCCCACCTATGTTTTAACCTATCAGGGCAAGCAGCTTCTTTATTTAATTAACCAATGACCTTCCTCCATCACCCCAAAATCCCCGAGGAACTCTTAATAGGTGGGAACTGGGGAGCACCTCATCATCTAGGAAAAAGAGGCAGTGGGCCTCACAAAACCCTTCAAGGATGAAAAGGGACAAGGAAGAAGTGAAGTCCACAGGGGCGTAAGTAGTGGAGGGATGTCCCTGAGGGTTGGGGGCTGGGCATCGACACCGGGTAGCAGAAAGCATGGTTGCTTTCATTGTGGCAATTGTCCTTTAGTGCAAAATGCCAGCAGATAGGGGCATCTGACTTGGTGACCCATTTAAACTATTGCTAAAAGAGATTTGTAGGTCTGTGAGATGCCTCATCGGGCAGGGGGACTAACAAGAAGCTTGATAACCTGAGTTTGCTTGGATTCCACAAGGTGTCAGGAAGAGAACCGACTCCTGAGAGCTGTCCTCTGACCTACATAGAGATACTGAGGATGCATGTGCCT
>NC_022014.1:62239834-62247995 GCF_000317375.1 Microtus ochrogaster
CATCTGTAATGAGGTCTGGTGCCCTCTTCTGGCCTGCAGGGATACACACAGATAGAATATTGTATACATAATAAATAAATAAATAAATGAATATTTTTTAAAAATGATCAATTTGAAAATAAGAAAATGCATGCATGTTGATGAAATACGAAATGGAACCTTCCAATCTTTATTTTAGGGGCTGGAAAGATAGCTCAGTGGGCAAAGTACTTGCTGTGCCAGTGTGAGGATGGGAGTTTGAATCCCTGGGTCCCACGGACAGCTGGGTGCGGCGGTACACATCTGTAATCCCAGTGCTTCTGTACTGAGACAGGAGGCAGAGGCACGCGATTTCCCCCAAAGCTCATGGGCCCCTCGCTAGCCTGTTGTGCACCAGCAAACAACAAAAAGACCCTGTCTCAAGCAAAGTGGATGGTGAGGACTGACAGCCGAGGTTGTCCTGACCTCCACACCCACCAGGACATGGACAAAGCCAGTATTCATACACAGGAACAATTGTACACACAGAGACAGATACATCCGCTTTTAATCAGAACTTTATCATATTAAAATGAGAAGGCAATCTTTCCCCCTGATAGAGGCTGTAACAGAAATACCAGATTCTGAAAATACGTAATCTAGGATAAGGTTATTTTAAAAGAAACTTTAAAAATACAACTATTTCCTCAGAACATAGAAAGAGCTAAGCAATTCTGCTGACGCATCCTCCTGGGCGTGCATCTGTGGGAGTACCAGTTCCTCTGCAGGACTTGCCCAACAGCAACAAGGATCAAGAAGCTTCTGCATATTCTTCAGTTGAACAGTCAACCAAATGACACGGGTTTCAAGTGCACAATGACCACCTTCTATGTGTCCTTGCATTGCGTGCAGGGGTACATTGACACCTGGATGGGTATGGGCGTGGAAGCCAGAGGTCAGCCTTGGGTGTTCCTCGGGTGCTTCTACTTTGTTTTTTTGTATTTTGGAGATAGGAGCTCTCATACTCCTGCACTTGCCAAGTTGGGTAGACTAGCTTGCCAATACACCTCAGCACTCTGCCTGCCTCCACAGTCCTGGAATTACAGCAAGCACACCACCTAACTGACACTGTCTACCTGGGCTCTGGAAAACAAACTCAAGTCCTCATGCTTGCAAACCAAGCATTCTATCCGCTGAGCTATCTCAGCCACCTCCTTACCCCTCAGAGCCACCTCTTTCTAGTTGTGTAATTACAATCTTTGTTTTGACAGAGACTTGCCTTGTAACCCAAACTAGTCTTCAACCTGTGACCCTCCTACTTTAGTTTCAAGAGCGCTAGAGTTAAAGGCATGCCCTACTAAATTGTTATCTCTAAAAAGAGTGATAATATTTGTGTGTGGATGTCTGTCTGTGTAGAGATGTGGGCATGAGTGCAGGTGCCTGAAAAGGCCTGGTTTCGAACTCCTGGAGGTAGGTGCTTCCCCCTCCCCAACAGTGTGCCACTATATAGCTCTGGCTCTCCGGGAATTCACTAAGCAGACCAGGCTGGCCTTGAACTCAGAGAGATCCTCCTGCCTCCACTAAGCCCGGCTTCCCCAGAGGTAGATTTATAGGCAGTTGTGAAACACTGGGAACCAAATACAGGTTTTCGGGAAGAGCTGTAAGTGCTTTCAACCCGAGGCGCCTCTCTGGCCCTAGTTACAAGTTTTTATGGGGGATGTGAGAACTGCAGATGCTGAGTGGTCCCTGGGTGCACATCAATGTGTAGCAGTGGATGGGATACAGAACGGCAGTGCTCTCGGCAGGGAAGAGACCAGAGACCCAGAGGAAGCCTCCCAGCCCCTCCGTGTCTCTAAGACGGAACTATCTTTACGTTTGGAAGTCACCCATGTACTGAGGAAGAGGAGTGGAAGTTCAGAATTGAAGGAGACACAGGAGACTCAGAGGAAAGCAACAACATGGCCTTCCCTTTAAACTCGAGGGTGCTCGGAACACGAGATAGATTTGTGTAACAATGTAACTATGAAACTGGGTAAAGTTGGAGTTCTCAGAAAAGCTTCTTACAATCTTCCATATTGCAATAAACCAGAAATTCCTCACAACCACATATTCATTTTTTGATAAATGAGTACATTACCACAAGAAAGAATTTCCAATTCCAGAAAAAATATTGAAATTGGGCAAAGCTGCAAAGTACTAAGGGAAAATTATTAGAACCATATGATCCGACCATATGTTTCTACGGGCATTTGTAACCAAAGTAAACAGTGAAATTTGTCGTGAATGGGTCACTTTTGGGAGGAAGGCAGCAGGGAAAACTAAATGTTTTAGCTGAGTCTTTCATATAACGTGTCGAATGGTAGATATTATCATAGAACTTGTTAACGTTTGTTTTAAACAGGCAGAAATTTAAATGGATCCACTTGAGTTTTGAAAGCTGGGGCATAATAGCTACTAGAAATGCATGGAATGTAGCGTTCGATTTCAGGGCACACACAGGGCCTGGGGTGAATCACAATGCATCTCTTAGTTATTTCTAGCCAACCCCAGCAACAGGTATGAGCAGGGTAGAAAGGAACATGGTGAGCATTCTAGACATCAGCTGGGGAACTGCAGAGGGGCAGCAGGCAGAGCTGTCTACACAAAGGGGATGAGGTCATTTGTATATAAGCCTGGGCCACTGTTTCTTCAGAACAGCTGCTAAAATTCCCTCCCTCTTCTGTGAGCTGCCTCGGTGAGTTACTGCTCATCCTCCACCCAGGTTGAGCCTGCTAACTCGGGAGTGGATTTGCGTGCCTTTGGAGCATGGGTTCTTTGCAACCATTATCAGAAACAGATGGATGGATGCTCGTCTATCCCAACATGACTTAGGTGCTTGTACATTTCTTTGTTTTGTATAAACTGAGTTTGAGGTTCTGTCTTGGTTTTTAATTTGAATTTTTTTTTTAAACAAGTTTTCTCTGTAGCTTTGGTGCCTGTCCTGGAACTAGCTCTTGTAGACCAGGTTGGCCTTGAACTCACAGAGATCTGCCTGCCTCTGCCTCCGAAGTGCTGGGATTAAAGGCGAGCACCACCACCACCTGGCAATTTGAAATTCTTAAGACAGTGAAGCCATTTTTCTTTTTTAAAGATTTAGTTTTACATTATAGGTGTTTTTCCGGCACTGTGTCTGTGTATCATGTGTATGCCTAGTACCCACAAAGGCCAGAAAATGTTGGATCCCTTGCAACTGGAGTAACACATGGTTGTCAGCTGCTATGTGGGTGCTGGGAATTGAACCCGGGTCTTCTGGAAGAGCAACCAGTGCTCAAAATCCAGCTCTCCAGTCCAGTGGAAATTAATCTTAAAAATCATGCCAATCTTGCTTTTCTGTTTAAAATTTCCACTAAAGTAATTTAGTGACTTACAGACTTTAGAAAACCATAAGCAATTTAACCCCTAATTTACCTTCACTCCTCAGGAAAGGCCGAGAAGCCACCACTTTTAGGGGTTCGAGCAACACCATGGCAGGTAACACACATTTTCTTCTGCTCTGTACTCACTGTGACAAAGGATTTTGTAAAATAGAGTTTAGCATTCAGAAACACTTGGAATTTGCATCAGCCCCAACTCTCAGACAAAGCTTTTAAAATATTTCTGAAATTAATGTTAAATAAGATTTAGAAAAGGTGTATCACAGAAACAACCATGCTTTCTTTAAAACTAGTGCTAACTGCATGTAGGTTTCTTGCTTGTTGTAAGACAGGCTGACCTGGAATGCCAGGGTTCAAGTGCTTTTGTTCTGTTTTGTTTGGTTTTGGCCACAGGCTCCTGAGTAGTTAGTAGTATAAGCAGGCACCTTCGTTCCTCATGGTGACCTGGTAGGGTGTGTTTGTACATGTATGTTAATTAATCAGAAGAAAACTCTATACTATAACAGTAAAACAAGCAAATTATAATTAAAATTTATTATTAACGATATGAAATGCAGCTGGGTGATGGTGGTGCACGCCTTTAACCCCAGCACTCGGGAGGCAGAGGCAGGGGGATCTCTGTGAGTTTGAGGCCAGCCTGGTCTACAAGAGCTAGCTCCAGGACAGGCTCAAAAGCTACAGAGAAACCCTGTCTTGAAAAAAACCAAAAACCAAAAAAAAAAAAAAGAAAGAAATGCAAATGCTTGTCATAATAAATTATGGCTATCTGCCACCACAAGGATGTGGTGTCTTCACTATTAGTATGGCAACTCATCCACGTTTTGGTGATCTGCAGTTGTACTTTAGCCTAACAGTGTCTTGAGAAAGTCACTATGAGGTAAACGACATTAAAAACCATGTGGTGTATTGCCATGGATATGACTGCGGTCTAAGCATTAAGTCTCCCTGGACCCTGGTTACCTCAAATTCAATACAATAAATATCACCTGTGTTGCTGACTCTGTGAAGCCAATGCTGCGAAAGCTCAGGCTCTCAGCGTTTCTACAGGGAGGCGCTTTCGATCGCTCTTCTCCATGCAGAGGGGCTACAAGACCTGAAGACAGGATCAAGGAAAGCAGTGTACCTTGTATTGGCTTCGAGAATACATTGCAAGACTGTAAGCACTATATCAGATTTAAAAATGACAGGAAGTATGCTAAGGGCTGGTGAGATGGGTCAGTAGGTAGAGGCGTCTGCTAAGCCCGACACCCTTAGTTTGATCCCCAGGACGCACACCGAGAGGGCTAGAGCCTACTCCTGCGAGTTCTCCTTGAACTGCTGCTGCACTCCCGACGTGGCACGCACACACATAAATATGTAACTAATAAAAAGAGAGAACCTGTTAAGACGTTTCCTATGTTAAAGAAACTGTTTACAGACCGAGTGTGATCTTAGTACATATATCCTATATGTGCCCACACTCAGCAAAACAGTTTCGGGCCTTGTTCTCAACACAGCTTTCACCACGTCTACTCTATGTGAACCGGGATGTGAATTCCTGGCGGAGATGACCCTTTCTTACGGAGATGACCCTTTCTTACGGAGAGGACCCTTTCTTACCGATAGGACCCTTTCTTACAGAGATGACCCTTTCTTACGTGTCTTTGGTATTCTGGGGATAGCACAGTTCTGGATGCAAAGCAGACCCTCAGAGTATGTGCGATGGAGGAGTGGATGGATAAAGAAACGGCAGTCGAATGGAAAAACTCTTCAGAGAAAGAGTCACAATGCGCAGGACGATTGTGTATCATAAAATGAAATAATTAACTCATATCATAAAATATTTCCAATATACAAAATATAATATATAATAAATATTTTCCTTGGAGGTAAACAGAAAATTTAATTTTGTTGCAGGGCAGTAATAGGAATGCAAGGTTTTTACAAAAAGGCCAATATCAAGGCCAATCAATTAGCTGAAATCCAATGCCTCGTTTAGAATCCAACTGTGTCAGCCTACTGCTGCTTATCTCAAACAAAAGTGCAGAAACACCTCCAAAACCACAGAGAAACCCTGTCTCGAAAAACCAAAAAAAAAAAAAAAGTGCAGAAACACAACACCTTTTAAAGACAAAGTTGATAAAGGCACATTCCTTATTGTACAGAACATTCTGGCCCACATTAAAGTGATAAAGGTTGAAAATTATGACTGGAGAAAGTGGGAGAATTAAATTTGGGGTAAGCATTTGGAAAAGAAAAGTTAAGCAAAAACGAGAGGCAAGAAACATGTGCGACCGCTCCACCCAGGCTGTGGGTGGCGCATGCGCCCATCACCGCCGCTCCCCACTCCCCGCCCCCATCACCGCCGCTTCCCCCTCCCCCCCCACGGCAGGACTGCTTACGAAGAGGAAGCTCAGGAGTTCAAGGCCAGTCTCAGCTAGACATCAAATTAAAGCCAGCCTGCTGCGAGTGTCTAAACCTATAAAACTGTAGACGTCAGCAAATACAACATGAGAGAAAACAAAACGACGGAGAACAATAATCAATAAAATATTGGGCTGGAGAGATGGCTCAGTGTCTTAAAGCACTGGCTACTCTTCCACAGGAACTCTGGTTCTAGCACCCATGCATGTATGCATGCTTGTATACATATGCATTCTCTTTGTGTGTGTGTGTGTGCATAACTCTTACTATGTTTTGGGGTGCTGGGGATAGAATCCAGGGCCTCACACATACTCAGCATGAAATCTACCTCTGAAATACACACCAGCTCTAAAAATGGTGCATATCTGTGATCTTAGTTCTTGGGAGGCTTAGGCAGGAAGACCAACCCAAAAATTTAGTGATATTTTGTCTCAATAAATGATTAAACGTGCTAAAAAATTATTAATTGTTAAAAAGACTCCTTTAGTCAGTATTTACTATTAGGTTTTCAAAGATTCATTTCTTTTCCTTTCTAATGCAATGAAACTTGCTTATTAGAATGGGATTTGGTATAAGATGGGTTATTTTGGATCAGTCCCAGAGCACTGAGTTACTAAAGGTAAAAAGGTGATCCAGTGGCTTAGATCCCAGGGACATTATAAGCTCCTAAGTGAAGTACAGGAAGCCTAGCCACTAATGGTCCCATCAAATGAAGCCTTACTAAACACCTGTTATAAAAAAAAAAAGCCATGAAAATCATTTAAGTCCAGAGGATCATAGCGTTGGTCATTTTTGTTCCAGATAACCCTGTCCTGTGATGTTCTTTTTGTCTTATAGGATAGATACTTCACAAGAAGGATTTAGTTTCCTTATGCGTGCATTGTCTGATATAGCCTTATATTTTTTAAATTATGAAATTTCTCATTAAAATACTTCCTTACAAAAGAATCATTGCCTTTACCCTTGCAGACAGACAAGACTACCAAAAATTCATAAAAAATCAAACTCACCGAGAAAGATTAAAGAGAGGTGGGAATTGTGTGGCAATCCAATATACAAATACTACAGCACTAGCTGCTGACGGCTATGCCAGCTAGTCCTTCAGGGGACGTCACGACAGGCACTTTGCACAGATGCTTATAAGCACTTCTAAAGGATTAAATACTTAGTATTTTATTTTAAGCAGAAAACAAGGCTAAGTCCTATTTTAGAAAAATGTAGAAATGGCTCCTTTTAAATAATTAGTGTACTGAGTAGAAAGATCACAAGAATAAAAGTAAAGCTTTATGGAAACAGAAACAGTGCCCGGTTTCAAAACCATATAATAATAAAATGCACAGTAGGAATATAGTTAAGGGTGCTCATTAGTTCCGTACACAATTTGAGGAAGCTTTACGTGGTCCAGCTACCATTCAGCTGTCTACCCTCTACATATACCTTTCTTTATGAATGGCCAGTCTCCAGCTGGCAGAGCTGGCGTACGGCCTATGTGCTGTATATACTTTTGACCATAAATGTAATGCTAAATAATTACTTCTTGTGTATTAAACATTTAAGACAAATTACTTGATAATTTCTGCTATGTATTTCAAAGAGTTGGAAAAATAAACCAGCCAAAGCATTTTTCTTTGAGTCTGTAACAGTTACTATTGCCATTTATTTGTCCATAGTGAGGGAAGGCATCGCGGAAGCCGGGGGTACAGCAGAGGCGCAGCGACCTGACTAACTGCTCTGTGTCAGGTACTCCTTTCACGTCCTTCTGTGTTTCAATTTTAACTCTAAAAGCATCTCTTGTTATCACTAGCAAAATGGTCTGTCTCCTACTCTCAAAGGGCCAGTAGCTTACTTTCAGGACGGTCATCTTGTTCTGAATGCTGACCCGAGGAGACCCTTTGATCTACTACAAAGCTATCCTTGTATAAAAAATTGTAAATATTTTTGAAATACTGAGAGCTTGTGGAACATCTCTGAAAACTACTTAGTAATATGCAGAGTGTTAGATTTTGGAAAAAATTCATGTATTGGTGGTTAAGTTGGTACCTAACTGCAATATGATTTGTTTGATGTTTTTCGTGTAGTTTAAAGATTCCTCTAAAGGTGATTTCAAGCCAGGTGTGATACCGTACACTCACCCAGAGCCTGGAAGACGAAAGAGGAGAACTGGGAGTTCAAGGCCGGAATGGAATACGTGAAATCCTGTCTCAAATACAAAGACAAAACACCCAACCAAACAACAAAAACAGGAAAAGAAGGGCAACTCTCTACAGGTATCAAAAATGCTCAAACTGGCCGGGCGATGGTGGCGCACGCCTTTAATCCCAGCACTCAGGAGGCAGAGGCAGGTGAATCTCTGTGAGTTCGAGACCAGCCTGGTCTACAGAGCTAGT
>NC_022014.1:62248900-62252338 GCF_000317375.1 Microtus ochrogaster
TAGACCAGGCTGGTCTCGAACTCACAGAGATCCGCCTGCCTCTGCCTCCCGAGTGCTGGGATTAAAGGCGTGCGCCACCACCGCCCGGCCAAGTGGATGTAATTTTGGACTGTGAGAGGTGACTGCCTTTTATAAATACTGATCATGTACAGTTCCACTCCTGAAACTTGCACACCCCCAAAATTCATAGTAGATTCCTGTTCTTTAAGGGAGCCTATTTCAGAGATTGTCTTATATAGGAGTACACGTGCACATATATACACTCATATATATGTAACATCTGCTTATTTATTAAATTTAATAGTTACAGAATTAAAACTTTATACCAGGATGTACCACATCGCTGGCACTACTAGGATCCGTGTATTATTTTCATATATGTGTACATGTGTGTGTACAAGCGTACACGTTGTGGTCTGTGCATGTGTGTGTGGAGGCCAGAGATTGAGGCATATCACTCTCTATGATGTCAGGGGAGCTAAAAATTTAGAATTGATACTTGGAATATTTCAAATGACATCCTATAACTGCATATAATTTTGTTCCTGATATTTTAGTTTTAGCAAACAAAAATGCCCCAATTTCAAGGAAATATGTATACTCTTTCCTTTTTCATTCTAATAAACTAGTTCTAAACAATTTTTTTTCTTTAGACTTTGAATCAGGCCCAGAGCCTCAGTCTTCCACGCGCTGGGAAAGCAGCTGCATATGCTATGCCCAACCTAAGGAGGCTAATGAAACAGCAAGCTTTTGAAGATAAACTATGCTTTCTAGAAACATCTTCTGCGAATTTGAATTAAAATATACGGTAACATATGGATGAAGTGTGTCTAGATTTAACTGAGCTTAATCTTTGTGTATTAGTATGAAGCCACATTAAGTGAGCTATAAAATATGAGTAACTGTGTGAACCTGGAAGTGCCTCAGGAAACTAAATATTAGAGGAAAGTACTTTGTATGGATTACCTATTAAAACTCTAGGATAAAACTTGTATTTCTGAGCATAAAATAGACAAATCTGCTAATGAATTAAAACGGAAATATATGTAAAAAATTAAAATTATAACATTTACCCAAAGTACAAATTATTGTTTACACAGGGAGGCTCAACAAAACCCTGACAGCATTACCTAACGTCAGGGAGCCCCTCCCACCACTGCTTATAGGTCCTCACGTCTCACGTGAGCTTTCCCAGCTCTAACTCGCGTACACGAGTTGTCGGCTCTGTTCCTTCCACCGGAATGACTCCACTCAACTTTGTGTCTCTGCAACCTTTGACTTTCATTTCTGGCTGCAGCCAGTTACAGTTTCAAAAAGGTCTTCTGCTGAATTATTACTGGATCTATCGGTTTCATCTACTTCAGTCTTTTCTTCATCAGTATCAACAGGATCAAAAAGTTCAGGTGTGTAACACAGACAGTCGTCTTCTGCTTCTGTTTCAGTAGCTTTACTTGAGCCGGAACGCCTGGGCTCTTCACTTACTGGAGGCAATTCACTATCTGGATGTAGGTCTTCCTCTGAGCAGAGCGGCTGTTTGGAATGGTTCTTGGCGGGAGTAGCGCCAACCTTCATTGACGGAGTCATGACTTCTGACTGAGAGCAAGGTGCTAATGATGCGTTTGCTGTTTCGCTGGAGGACACATATTTATCCGTGGGTGGCAAAGCAGTTTTATCTTCTGTTTCTTCTGCTTTGAAGGTGGAAGAAGCAGAGGCATAGCTCTCTGATGACACACGTGCAGGCGTGCAATTCTTTCCTTTACTAGTGAAGTGCCGTCTCAGAGAATTAAAGACAGGCCAGCTGATTGGCTCTGCTTGCTTCCCGAAAGTTGGGCTTGAGGATCTGGAAATGACATTTTTCTCTGTTTTCACTGTTTGAACAGACTCTTTTCTTAGTATTGGATCACCTAGGAACACAAAACTTAAATCAGTCTTAACTCTGTGCTCCTAGGTAATATTAACTGTTGTGTTAAAATGCTGTTTTTTAATTAGAAATACTTCAACAGCAGTTAAAGCCAGTATTTAATAGCAGCTACCCACAGCAACACTGAACTTTCATCTTGGAATTTAGAGGAGAGAATGTCAACTCTAAAGACACAGTGGTACTCCAGTAGTTCCTGGCCTGAGTTAAAATCCTATTTGCAAATGACCAAAGTATAAATGCTATGAAGACTACAATGCTGTCCAAGAGGAGGAAGGGTAATCAGGAAGCGGAAACGAAGTGGAGAGGGAACAGGCCTGGGGAGCCCTGCCGTGTAGAGGGCAAGGCTGGATCCAGCCCTGTAGGGGGAAAGAAAAGAGAGAATTTTGCCTCAAAAATCCACTCATTAGTGACCAAGAAAAAGCCTAACCCTCTCAAGAACACTGAGGGTTGCAAGGCTGCCATTATGTTATTCCTCAAATTATAAAACTGGTCAGCATATAGTACCGGAACTGGATCCTGGGTTTCCTGATTGCCACTGTAACAGCCTTGAAGCCACTCTGACACTTTTTAAAAAGCACATAGCATAAAATATTTGAGAATGGGGATGTTTAAGCTGCACTGATTACTAAAATTATACCTAATCTCCAGAATCTGGCATTTTTTTCCTGTTACAGGCCAGATGGCAAATATTTTAGATTTTATGGTCCATATTATGTCTGCTTCAACTATTCAAGTAGGCTAGCTATTCTAGGATAAAAATACAATTGCTCAACTTTATTGCTTTTGGATTATATAAACAAATAAATAGGACCTAGTTGCATTGAACTTTAAACATAAAACAAGCCAACAGGACGGGCCAGGGTTCAATTCCTGATACTCCATGATTTCTAACACTTGAAGACAAGGTTGTTTTTTTTGTTTTGTTTTGTTTTGTTTTTTTAAGATGTATTTATTTATTATGTATACAGTGTTCTGTCTGCATGTCAGAAGAGGGCACCAGATCTCATTGTAAGCCACCATATGGTTGCTGGGAATTGAACTCAGGACCTTTGGAAGAGGAGCCAGTGCTCTTAACCACTGAGCCATCTCTCCAGCCCAAGACAGGATTTTTTATCATGTAAAACAAATGATTCACATCCCAGGGACCTTTCAATTACAGAGGCTTGATGCAGTTAAGGCTGGCTGGCCTTGAGTTCTTTCTTTCTTTTTTTTTTTAATTTAATACTTTTGTATTACTATTCCTGTCTAAAATCTGACTATTTATTGTGTGTATGGTGATGGGGTATGCACATCAGGCATGCACGTGGAGCTCATAGGGACACCTTGCAGGAGTAAGTTTATTCTTTCAAACGCAGGTTGTCACACGTGACAGCAAGTACCTTTACCTGCTGAGCCATCTTAGCAGTCCTGGCCTGGAATTCCTGATTCTCTCACCTCTGCCTCCAGCGTGTTGGATTATGGGGTTCCAGGTATGCACCATGATACCCAGTGTTGGATTATGGGGTTCCAGGTATGCA
>NC_022014.1:62252623-62258470 GCF_000317375.1 Microtus ochrogaster
TCTTGTAGACCAGGCTGGCCTCGAACTCACAGAGATCCGCCTGCCTCTGCCTCCCGAGTGCTGGGACTAAAGGCGTGCGCCACCACCGCCCAGCTCTATTATAATTTAAAAGGCCAAGTGGCTTGCTCACAATTACAATGTTAGTTAAGTGGCAAAGTTAATGGAAAAGCAGAAAATACACTTTGGTATTTTAACAAAAGTCTGTCCTCATTCAAACATGCTGTATTATCTTATGAATACTTCATGCTAACATATTTCAGGAAGTTAATCTGTACCCAAAATCATTATCATTGCCCTATTACATCATGAACAGGTAAATGGGAAGAATTCAACATACTTTTCTTTCTTCTGGAAACGCCATGACTCGGCACTGAAGGGTTTTTAGCAGCCATCCGGGGATGTTGCAGCTCCTGGACACACACTTTCGCTTCTTCTTCCCTAGAATTTTCTGGCGACAGAGGACTTGCTTTTGACACACTTGTCAGAGAGCTATCCTCCAAACAGGCTGCTTTCAGAGTAGACTCCCTGTGTTTTATACATTCTTTGTCTTTTTTGGATCGGTTAGTAACTTTCTGGTGCCTTTTGGAAAACTCAGTCAGGGACTCCAGGGCACTTGCAAAGGTTGAGTGGTGCTGGATCTGCTGCCTCACCCATTTAGAGAGTCCTAAAAAACAGCCGAGCCAAGTGAGAAACTGGTTACTTAGTAACCAAAATATTTGTGCATTAAGATTAACTTTATTGTTTCTAGTGAAGCAACCTAATTTGCATTTGAACATAAGGAATGGTTTTCAATCTTTTATATATTTGAATATATAAAAAAATATATATTTGCATGTATATGAGCTATGAAGCATTTTTCAGGCATCATTAGTTTCAAAATACTTAGCAAGCTGAAAATGCAGGCAGTGTGCCTAGCCCACCCCAGCAGAGCTTAGCCACACAGGGAGCCGAGAGCACCACATGCTTGCTGCTGTGATCACTGGACACACTGGGGGTGCAGTTCCTGCTGCTGCTAGCATCTCAGACACCCTATCACCAGCTAGGCAAAGAGCAAACCGCTCTGCAGTGCGGTTTCTGCTGAATGTGTGCCGCCTTCACAGCGCAGGAACGGTGAACCACTGCAAGTCAGACCATCTATAAATTTAGTTTTATCAAAATTCCTCAAAATCGGGCAAGTAATATAAGTCAAGGGTGTACGTGCCGTGCATGTACGTGCCGTGCAAGCCTGAGTTCAGCTCCTGAAACCCACGCAAGGGTGGAAGGAGAAAAGTAACTTCCAAGTTGTCCTCTGACCTCTGACCTCTACACTTGCCCAAGGGCACTCCTGCTACATCATACATGCTCCTATACAATAATAATGAATAAAACAAAAAATTCAAAATACCTCAAAATATGCATAGCAATACCATGCAGGGCAAGAAACTATAAAGAACACAGAATTCCATGTTATAAATCTAAATTTGCCTCCTTTTCCAAAAATAAACTCAAGATTCAGTCTCAGTTTTTTTGTTTTGTTTTGTTTAAATTTTGTCCCTTCTTCTACACATTCCTTAAACTGCTCTGGGAGTGGAAGATGCAACACTTTCCTGGAGAAAATCATGTCTATTCAAATTGTTACTTATTTACACATTAATGAACACAAGAGATTATGATTTGATCAGGGACATGCTGAAAGGGTGCATGAAACTATATAAAATGAACCTTAGTAAGAGCTTATGGTGTTTTGTAGTATAGTTAGTTTAAACTAAAATAAAAAATATTTAGATTTAAAAAATATCCAGATTATCATAGAACAAATATCCCTAGATAATGGTGCAAAAAACTGTCATTGTTTTTTGAAACAATTGTGCTTTTTAAAATTATTCACTTATTTGTGTGTAGGCGTGCATGCGTGTGTGGTAAACATGTGTGAGCGTGGCTTGTGAGCTCATGAAGGTCAGAGGCCGATGCTGGGTGTCTTCCTGTATTATTTTCCACCATACTTTTTGGAGACAAGATCTCTCCTCAGTGAACCTAGAACTCAGTTTTGGTTACAATGGTTGGCCAAGCAAGTCCCCAAGATCTGTTTTTTCTCCTTCCCTGCATTTCTGATATCACAAATGTATGCACCCTCAGGCGGCTTTCACGTATGTGCTGAGAATCTGCACTTGGGCCCTCAAGTTTGGGCAGTAAACATTTTACCCACTGAGCTGCCTCTCAGCCCCACAACTAGCAGCTCAAAAAGTCACCAAGGCATTATACGCTTAAAGATGATAAAACGGGTTTCACATAACCTAAATTATTACATTGTAATTTCAACAAAAATTTGTCATTAAAATAAATTTAATGCATCATATTAGTATTACCAAAGAAAGCACTTCATAATTTATGAATATCCAAAAATTAAAAAAATACAGAAATTGGGAAATATTTGATTCTAAAACATTAATAAATCTGAGTTATAAAATAAAAATTTGAATTTTTATTTTTTAAGAAAAACACTAACATTAAGTTTGTTTTTAAAAATGAGTATATCAAATGGAAATGTGAAATTCTCTAAAACTGAAAAATTTTAGTGCTATCATTTCTTCATTTTGACCTTTTCATAAACAAAGAAAGTCTTTTTAGCACAAGACGTCATTGGCAGTCTTTGAACACTCGGCAGGGTCTGAGCTCCACCTACTGACTAAACACTAGTACTTAGTATTTTTGCTTTTAGTTACTGCTTGATCTGAGGTGCTGCTTTGTTTAGACACAACAAAAGTAGGGGGGGGAAAACCCTTAGAGCAATATACTCTGCTTTAAATGCCAAGAGCCCCGTGACAGCGAGCATATTTCCGGCACTGACTGAAGACTGTCACAGTGGATGCAAACCATGGGCACGACCACCTGTTAGACGGCCATCTCCACACCTTTCTGGCCACCTGCACTCTATTTCCTTTTAGGAAACACTGCTTTGACTAACATGAACTTTATTTTGTATGTATGCATATTGTTTATGTGTGTGCACACCCTTGTGTTTGCCTATGTGTGGATGCTGGAGATTGAGGTTAGGCACCTTCTTCAATTATTCTCCACTTTATTTTGAGACAGGATTTCTCCTTGAAGTAAAAGCTTGACAGTTTGGCTACACTACCTGGCCAGCAAACTCCAGTGAGCTCTAGGGAGCTCCAGCAAGCTGCCTGCCTCCCTTCCCTGCAGCACAGGAGTTACAGAAGTGCTCCCCACACCTGGCTTTTATGTGGGTGCTGGAGGTATGAACTCTGGCCCTAATGTCTGCATGAAAAGCACTGACCAACTGAGTCATCTCCCTAGTTCTTTAAATAAAGCTCAGAAGAATGGAAACATAAAGAAACAAGCAAATAAATGTAACAGCAAACTTGAAAACAAATCAGTCAGGCAGTCAAAAGATGCACTTACATGAGTGAAAACCTTAGTATTTTTTGAAAAATTAATTTTTGAGAAAGACCTTTTTCTTTGACAATGGTAAACAAAATATTGCTACATTATTAAATTATGTACCACATCCTATAAAACTGAAAAGCAATAATAGTCGATGACTAGAAGATTTCTCATTTATAAAGACTTTTCACAAACACATGACAATTCAAAAACTAACTTTTCAGTTAGTGGAAACTGTCCATGTTTGATCTCATGATTCAAATTCTCAAATTCTTCATTATTAACAATAAAGCCATAGAGGTCTAGAGAGATGGTTTAGTCAATACAGTGCTTCTTGACAAATACGGAGACTTGAATCTGCTCCTTAGAACTCACGTTAAAAAGCTGGGATGGTGGTGCACATGTGTAATCCCACTGCTGAGGAAGTGGAACAGGCAGATCCCTGGGATCTGTGGCCGGCCAGCCTGGCCTAACCAGTGAGATCCTGTTTCAGCAAATAAGCTGACGGCTCTTGAGGAACCACACCTGAGGTTGACATCCAAGTACACGCACACACATGCATTTGTAGCCCCATGTACACATACACACTCCACACAACACACACAAGTCATAAAAACAGAAGCTATAAAAAATATAAAAAAATTATGATGGCAGAACAGGAAACCCCAGATCCCATGTTCCTCCTATAGAAACATGGATCCAATAATTCATGGCCCAAACCCCTTTATGAGAAATCCAGAGACAAGTAAAAAAGTTCTGGAACCCAGGCTAAACCAATTGCATCAGAGCAGGCAGGAAAATGTGTGGCACCTTCTCACCAGTCCCTGTCTCGGAACAGTGCCACAGGCGAGGAGAGAAGTCCCTGGGAAGGGGACTGGAGACTAGGCCCAAGGTTCTGAAGCAGCATTTGCTTCTGTCAGCTCGTCTTGCAGTGCTGGCCGCAGGCTGCTGCTCCAGAACCATAGGACAGGACAGAGGCTGCTCCAGCTCAGTGCGCTTCAGCACAGAGAAGAAGAGTGAGGAAAGGGTGCCAGTTTTCCAGTGAACTGCCTAGGACTGGACTCTCAGCCACTTGGGAGCACTGACATTGTATGGCTCATCCTCCAATGCCTGGGGCTGCTGAGAGGCTTCACAACAACAGACAGACAGCATGCACAACAGGTTCTGATCTCTAGGGAGAAAAGGGGCAAAGAGAGAAACCGGCAAGGCCGCCGTCTAATTAGGTATCCACACTGAGCATGCAAAGACATTAGATCCACACAGATCAGAGGAGCTGCCAGCCGCCTAGCAGGGCTGGCAAGTGAAGGTGTTTCTATGCAAAGGTGCTGTAGTAAAGACTTCCAAGACAGAGGTGACTTTCATCAAATGTGTGTAGAGACCAATACAACGTTACAAAGACACAGGGGACACAGCCCCATTATAGGAATGAGGTAACTGCAAAAAGAATAAGAGCAGAAGAGGGGAGGAGGGAGATACAAGAGAAAGAGTGTGAGAATTAGTCATCAAAGAGATAAAGAATGAAAAAACTTTTTTAGAACCAAATTCTGGAGCCGAAACATTCACTCACTAGAGGGGCTCAGGAGCAGATTTGATCAAGCAGAGGAAAACTTTAGCAAAGTCTAAGATGATCTGAAACACAGTTAGAGGAGTAATAATAATAATAATAATAATAATAATAATAATAATAATAATAATAATAGTAATGTGAAGCAAGCCTAACGGAACTATGGGACAACTATTAGGCATAACGGTCTATTTTGGGACTCCTAGAAAAGATGAAGCAGTTAGGAAGCTTATTTATAGAGAGGTGAAAGGAGGATCAGGAATTTGAGACTAATCTTGGCTACAGAACAAGTTTAAAGCCAGTCTAAACTTCATGATGCCCTCAAAAACACAGAATAAAGACAGGTGCATGCCCTTCGTGAGAGCACTCTGGATGCAGAGGTGGGTGAGTGAACCTCTGTGAATTTTGAGGCCAGCCTGGTCTACACAGGGAGTTTCTAGGTCAGCCAGGACTGCAGAGTAAGACCCTATCTCAAAACAAAAAGTTTAGTGATGCAAAATGGTTTCATGCTTGTAATCCAGTATTTGGAGAGCCAAGGTAGACAAGGCCCAATCTTCAAAAAGCAATAAATTAAAACAAGATAGATTATAATCAAACTAAGAATAAAGAAAAGAAAATTTAAAAGCAGCAAGCAGCAAGCAATCCATCATAGGCAAGGACACTTCCAAAGACTGTCAATGGATTTCTCAGGAGAAATCTCATAGGCTTCCAGGGAATGAGATGATATATCCAAAGCCCTGAAGAGAAAAGCCCGAAACTACTAACTAGGAATGCCTGGTAAAACTGGCCATCAAAAATGCAGGTGATTAATCCCAGCACTCGGGAGGCAGAGGCAGGCGGATCTCTGTGAGTTCGAGACCAGCCTGGTCTACAGAGCTAGTTCCAGGACAGGCTCCAAAACC
>NC_022014.1:62258570-62273289 GCF_000317375.1 Microtus ochrogaster
AAAAAAAAAAGCAGGTGAGATAGACTTTCTCAGATTAACAAAGGCGGAGGGAGTTCATGATCGCTAGAGAAGGGAGCACAGTAGCTCATGAAAACACAGCTGGCTAATAAAGGAACTGTATAGACAGTTATCAAATATGCAAATGCAGTAACAACCCCTCCCCATTTTCCAGGGCTGAGGACTGAACCAGGACCCATGTAAGCAGAGAAGCATTTGACCACTGAGCTACATCCAAGTCTTACAAATCACTTTTAATTTTGGCACAGAATCTAAAAGATAAAAGTATACAAAATAATAATCAGTATAAAATATATAGGTAGATTTATGACTTTAAAAGGGTAATTTGTGATTTTAACACAAGCGTTGGTGACAGAAAAGTAAATGTTGGGGCTGGGGAGATGGCTTAGCGGGTAAACACTTGCCATTCAACAGTGAGAAATGGAGTCTGACTCCCCAGAACCCATGTAAAAGCCGGATGAGTAAGCCCAGCGCTCCTACAGGGGTAATGGGAGGCAGAGATGGGAGAATTCCCTGGAGCCCTTGGTTCCTGACCTGGAACACAATGAGAAAACGACAGAGACCTTGTTTCAAACAAGGTCGAAGATGAGGGCAGCCATCTGAGGGTGTATTCTAACCTCTACCTGTGGGCCACATCATGTGTTTGCCCACATTCACACATGACTGCATCACACACACACATATATACACACATGCACATGCATGCACACGTATATACATGTGTACACAACACATAAAAGCAAACTTTGAGTAGCGTGGCAAGTGCTGTGTAGCAATTTCCTTGGAGATCAAACTGTCCATCTTGGAGGGAAGCCCATTAAGATACAGTGTCTTCTAAAGTAACGGTTCTCAACCTGTGGTTGCGACTCCTAGGGGGGTGGGGTTGAATGACCTTTTCATAGAGCATTGGAAAATATAATTTACATTATGATTTATAAGAGGAGCAAAAATACAGTTATGAAGTAGCAGCAAAATAATGGCTGGAGGTCACCATGAGAAACTGTATTAGAGGGTTGAAACACTAGGAAGGCTGAGTGTGGCAGAATATTCGATCATACTGTGTGTAGATGTTTCTGTCCCTCCTTGTCTGCCTAAAGTACCTTCTGAACGGGTTAATAAAGAGCTGAGTGGCCAGAACTATGCAGAAGAGGATAGTTGGGATTTCTGGGGAGAGAGGCACTCAGGCGAAGACTCTGAGAGGAAGGATGCTGAAGAAGTCGGATCTACTTTAGCGATGTATTGTAGGGAAGGGAGGCAGCGCGCCACGTGGCGGAACGTAGATTAATGTAAAAGGATTAAGTTTTAAGAGCTAGTGTGGAACAAGCCTAAGCCAAGGCCAAGTTTTCATATTTAAGAAGTCTCTATCATTGTTTAGAAGCTGGTGGTCCAAAGAAAGTCCAACTACATTGGAGAAGCACTGTTCTAAACATTCTCTCTACCCTAGAAGCGCAAAGGTTTCTGGACCAGATAAGCCAGCCTCCATCTTCCTTAAGTGTATGTAAGCAGTAAGAACTGCTGGAAAGTACTCAAGCCAGCCAAGTACCAAGAGGCAGGGCCCAGCCAATGAGCACAGAAGAGGTTCAGACCAACTGAGCCAGCTGGAAAAGACATTCTCTAGTTTGCTGAGCTGCCTGCAGGCTGTTCAGTGTGCTCCAGATTTCCAGGTTTGTGTACAAACCATAGAAGAAAAAAAATAAGGGGCTACCTTCAAAAGGTTGATCTTCATAAATATCTGCTGGCCTAGAACTTCAAAAGATTGATCTTCATAAATATCTGCTGGCCAAGAACTTGCATATGATCCAGTGGCTTCATTCTTAAATATGATAAACTTTCCAGCCACCATGTTCACTGTAGTCCCCAGGATCCAACAAGCAGAAACAACCAAAATACCCACTTGGAGATGAACAGAGAAATACACCCTGCACAGACTGCATTATTCAGCTACAGACAATAAGGAAGTTCTGTTGGGTATTTCAAGATGGATTAACCTTAAGGATAGCATACTAAGTGAAACACAACAGTCACAGAAGGCCAGACACTGCATGACTCAACTTTACAGGCATCATCGAAGTTGCTGAACTCAAGGGGAAACAGCGGTTGCCACTGTATGGGGGAGGACAAAATGGAGAACTGATGGCCCATCAGTGTAAAGTTTCAGGTACTAAGACTATAAGTTCTACAGACCTAACGTAAAATAATGTTGACGGCAGCATTATATTAGACACAATTATATTGCACAAATAGGTTGATCTCATGTGGCTTTTATCACTAAGGAAAAACAAAGTCTATTAGCAATTTTTACTCTGAACTGAGAATCTTACCCGATGTATAGCGATCTCGATTGCTATTAAAACGATCATCCACTAGAATAAGAGCTCCCCAATCATTTTTGTGTCGAATACACCTACAAAAAAGTGGAAAATAAAGTGTGTATAAAACACTGAAAATAAAGCAAGATTTCCAGAGGGATAGTTTAAAAACATGGTGTATCAGCTGTGATTACTGTGCCCAATTCGCCTGCTAAGTCATTTAGGCACTCAACTGGTTTCCAGTATGAAAAACGTGAGGACATCTCTGTCTGCAGTTCCTTCTCCTCTCTCTCCGGAGTGTGGCGTTTTTACTCCTTCGCTGAGATGGGATTTTAAGGCAGCGGCAACAATTATATGTTCAACTTTTACAGTTTAAACTTTTTAATTTCATATGACATTCTTCTTGGACATTATTTTACAGTAAGGTAGTTTCCAGGACAACAGATCACATAACGTAAGGCAGAGCAGGACAAAGTTATATACTGTCATTATTACAGAAGGGTGTTGAAAATCAATAGGAAGTCAGGGAAATCTATTTTGGGTTCACTTTGCATTTAAAGTGGGTTTTGGTAGAGAGGCATTTAAATTAATAAAACATTAAAGAGAAAAAAGGGTCCACCTTTTCCTTTTCCATTGTTTCTACTGCCTTGCTCAAATGAATCATGCTTACTTGAGAAATGATACCATACTACAAGTGAAGCAGACGGTGAAAAAACTCTTGTGTCTTGGCTGTAAAACCATCTGGTGTGCTTCTGAAGGCTGTTATTATATTCCACAGACCTTACTACTCCAGATAATTATGATGCCCATGCAGTCATTAAAAAAGATGACAATGAGGGGCTGGGTAAGTAAACTTATGGGGCAAGCATGAGATCCTAAGTTCAGATCCCCAGAACCTACAGAAAAGCCAGGGTGATAGCATATTCCTGCATCCCAGTGCTGAGGGGCAGAACCAGGTAGATCCTGGGGTTCTCTGGCTCATCCGTCTGGCTAACTTTAAGTGCCACATCAGAGAAATAACCTGTAGGCAGAGACTGCTTGTTTGTTCCTGGCCGTCCAGACCAGAAATAATCACACAGAAATTGTGTTAATTACAACATTATTTGGCCAATAGCTTAGGCTTCTTATTAACTAACGCTTATATCTTAAATTAACACATTCCTATTATTTTTTTAATATTTATTTATTTATTATGTATACAATATTCTGTCTGTGTGTGTGTCTTCAGGCCAGAAGAGGGCACCAGACCTCATTCCAGATGGTTGTGAGCCACCATGTGGTTGCCGGGAATTGAACTTAGGACCTTTGGAAGAGCAGGCAATGCTCTTAACCACTGAGCCATCTCTCCAGCCCCCCCATTCCTATTATTTTATATTTTACCACGAGGCTCGTGGTTTACTGGTAAGGTTCCCAGGCGTCTGTCTCCTTCAATGGCTACATAGCATCTCCTTGACTCTGCCTACTTTCTCCCAGCATTCAGTTTAGTTTTCCTGTCTATCTCTATTCTGTCCTGTCATGGGCCCAAGAGCTTCTTTATTAACCAATAAAAGCAACACATATACAGAAGGACTTCCCACCCCAATAACCCATACATACTCCACACCACTCCCCCACATGCATGCAAGACATTACAACAATTGATTGGCTTCTGTTTACTTCAGTTTTATGCGTGTGTCTTTCATAAGAGTGCTTCAAATTATAATAATTTTCTTTTTTGCTTTTGTTTTTGTTTTTTTGAGACAGGGTTTCTCTCTGTGTGTACCTTTGTAGCCTGTCCTGGTACTCGTTCTGTAGAGCAGAACTCACAGAGATCCTCCTGCCTCTGACTCCCAACTGCTGGGATTAAAAGCATGCGCCACCACTGCCTGACAATAAACACCTTTATATCAGTTAGCACTCATAATAAAATACATTCATTTCATTGTTATTTTTTCATTAAAAACTTTATTATAAAAAAGTTCTTTGCGACAAATTTCTCTTTGCTGACAGTGTCCCTGAAAATCAATAAGCGACAATACAATCAATAAAATACCAAGGGCAGAGCACTGTGTGTTGATACTTCAAACGCATGACTTCTGTGGAACTTTGAAAAAACACGTTTTGAAGCTATAGAAGTTAGTTGACAATGTAGAACGTGGCAATGCAGCAAAGCTTACATTTTCCACCATTTGCCAAGCAATTCTGAAGCATGAATGTCAAGCTGAGACACAGGAAGTTGCTGAGGATGCAAGTATATACATATATGGGAAGGGACACAAATATATAAACAAGCTATTAACCTGATGATAAAACACATGCTACAATAGAGATAATATACACAATCTCCTGGGTTTACTAGGGTCTAAACAGCTCTAGGTGAAAAGATGGAAGGCATCCACATAGGACATGACTTCACAGGTTGTAACTACTACTATGCTGTATGAATGGCATGGAAGCTCATGTTCCAAGGCAGAAAGGCACGACAGAATATGGAAGGCTTCATGGTGAAAATATTAGTGGACAGAGGCAGGAAATATAGATGGAAAGCAAGACTGTGGTTTTAAAAGTGTAGGTGGGGCCAAGGGTCATTTAATAACTATCTGACCTTAGCCAGGTAATTTACTTTCAGATTAACCAGTTTGAAAACAAAACAAGAAAATTAAATTATGAGGTTCCAACTTGCATTGCTATTAGGTATTATCAACTGAAGAACCAAACGTGCTAATATGTGGAGTTTATAAATCATAACAATATTTGTACGTCACAAGTTTTCTTGAAGCTCAATGTGTTACTTATATTAATATAAAAATCAATGAAGGTAAGAATACTTAATTTTCTAAAAATAAGTATAACAAATAAAAGTCAAGAATTTAAAAATATATATTCAACATTTTCTAAAAACTATTGGCTGAATATTATACTTCAAACAGAAACAGGCAGTGAGAATGAAATGCTCAAGAAAAACAGGCCGTGTATTTGGGGGGCAAGGAAAATGGGATGTCAGACAGAACAGACAGCAAGATGATAACAACAGCTCAACAATGTAATTGGTTTGAAGAGAACAACAAAACTTAAAATTAAATTTAAAAAATTATTTCTGAGATGACAACTTAAAAAGTTATCCCACAGCTTGGAATAACGATGGTAGTGTTAGTAGTAACAACTGGTAAGTGCGTGCCACAGTTCTCAGCTCACACTTCTGACATCTATGAAAAACATACTTTCAAACTAAATAAAATTTTACCACATCCATTTTTTTTTTCCTTTTTGAGACAGGATTTCTCTGTGTAGCCCTGGCTGTCCTGGAACTCAGAGATCCACCTGCTTCTGCCTCCTGAGTGCTAGGATTGAAGGCATACACCACTGCTGCCTAACTTTCCACACTGATTTTTAAAAGTGGCAAACATTATTGTTTCTTCTTGGGCACAGGCAAAACTGTAACACTGTAATTGACTTTACTCACCTGCCTAGAGCCTGGTTTAAGGCTCTGTATGCTTGAATTTCATACCACTGACGGCCAGGCAAAAGGCCTCTCAGTTTTGAGTGGTGGTCATTATATTGTCGCTTTAGTTCAACCTAATAGTTTAAACATAAAAAAGTAGTGGATAAATAAAGCTTATTTTAAACATCATATGAATATCTAACATTTAAAATTTTATGTAGAGTAAGTATTTTTTCAGTTCTGAGTTTTTTTCAGCTCATTCAAGTCCTAATCATTCTTACTCATTTCCTCCCAGCTCCCAGGAATCTATTTGTGTGAGAACATTTCCACACAACAAAATCTACGTTCTCAGTGCGTAAAGTAAGTCCTAGCAAATGCACAGCCTGCAAGCATCAGGTAATTACAATACGAATCATTTCCAACACTGGTATCTTCTCAGTCAATTGTCTTCCGAAACTCCTGGCTGTGGCAGCCACAGACTTGCTTGTTGCCTTTTTTGAAATTTTAAGTAAATGTTCTTAGACATTTTGCACTCATTTTTGTCTATACTGACTACACAGCATATTTGGGAATTCATATTAAAGTAAATGTAACACATATATCTTCCATTTATTTATATGTGAAATGTGTATGTGTGGTTCGAATAAGAATAGCTCCTGTAAGGTTCATATTTGAATGCTTTCTCACCAAGGAGTGGAACTATTTGAAAGGTTTAGAAGGATCAGGAGGTATGGTCTTATTGGAGGAACTATATCACTATGGGTGGGCTCTGAGGTTTCAAAAGCCCATACCATGCCTGAGGATCAGGATGTAACTCTCAGCTACTTCTCCAGTATCATGGTAGCTGCCATGATGATAATGGACTAAGCCTCTGAACCTACAAGTAAGCCCCCAGTTAAATGTTTCTTTTTAAAAGGTCATGGTCTCTTAACATCAACAGAACAGTGACACACACACACACACACACACACAAACTCTCTCTTACAACATATACACTATCTCACTTTGTTTTTTCCAGTTTCATGATCCTTGCTTTTTGAATGGAATGGTTATCCGTTTTATATTCAATAAAGTTATTGTTAAAATCAGGTTTAAGATTACCATATTGCCATTTTTTCCTACTGTCTCATCTATAATTCAATTTTTTTTTTTATAAAATTTCTCTAGAGGCCACAGGCCCTGCCATTATAATGACCCAGTGTGTAAAGGAGAGATGGGAGAAAAAGAGATGTCTAGGCCCAGCCACCATGTCTGGGACCGTAGCCCTACTAGAGTAGGAATCTGTGTCGATGTTCAAGTGTCATGGTGAGTTGGTCCCACCCCACAACCAGGGCTGCTGGAGAGCTGGCCTGGATACTGTGAGCATGGGAGAGCTGGCCTGCCCCTCTCCTGGGCATTTCGAGAGAGCTGGCCTAGGTGACACGGGTATAGGAGAGCTAGCCAGCTACCATCCAAGCCCACATCCAGGGTTTTGAGCTGGTCTACCCCCAAATCTACCCCACCTGCTGGAGCACATGAAGGGGTTGGTCCTGCAGAATCAAAGTTGCATGATCTCCATGACTCAGGGTAACAGCAGGATACCCGAGGGGAGCCTCAGTGAGGGCCAGTACCAGTGGTATAGCAGAAGCCAGAGTCTTCAAACTAGACCAATGACACATTGCAATGAACATTTGAAAACAAAACTGCTTCCATTTATTTTTTATTTTATGTAGATGATTGTAGTATCCTCAGAGGCCATAAGAAGGCATTCAGTCCTGGAACTAGAGTTACAGATGGTTGTAAAACACCATGTCAGTGCTGGGAACAGAACCCAGGTCCTCTGGAAGAAACTCCTGAGCCATTTCTTCAGCCTCTGGTGTTTCCACTTTTGTCCTTTAGGGATTGCTCTAGAGTTTACAACACACATCTTAACAACACAATTCACCTAAAATAGTATGATGCCACTTCACAAATGGCATAAGAACATACTACAATTTTTCTTTTCATGTGTTTTATGCCATTTTAATTTTACAAATAATATATATATATATATGTGTGTGTGTGTGTGTGTGTGTGTGTGTATATATATATATATATATATATATATATATATATATATATATATATGGGTTGGGTGGGTGAGGAAGTGAGAACTGGGATTGCTATGTAAAATGAAAAAAGTTTGCTTTCTTTCTTAAAAAATAAAAACAAAAAACCATAACACATTCCTCTTATGCTTTTAAACAATATCATATATTTAAACTATTTTTAAATTTTAGGATATGTTTTGGTTTATATCAAAGCAAAAAATAGTATAGAAATTTCATATGCTTTATACTAAATTTCCCCCAATGTTAACAAGCTATATTACTATGGTACATACTTCAAATTCAGAAACAAGCACCGGAATATTAATATATGAGCTTTACTCAAATTTTCACCTTCCTGGTAATAAATGTCCTTTTTTTTCTACCATGTAATTATTTTCTCACAGCTTAGTAGTTTCTGGCACTTCTTGTTCTCATCTATTGATTCAGGTTTCCAAATCACAACAAAGCAGAATGTCATGTGGGTGAAGATGCCAGGAGGAAATTTATGACTGTGTCTGCTAGACTATTCTCAAAAGGATTCTGACCCTGAGTGGCAGCACACATCTTTAATCCCAGCACTAGGGGGGCAGGGGCAGACTGTGAGCTCCTAGTCAATCAGATTACTCTGTGAGACTCTGACCCTAGAGAGAGAGAGAGAGAGAGAGAGAGAGAGAGAGAGAGAGAGAGAGAGAGAGAGAGAGAGAGAGATTGATTGATTTTAGGCAGCCTTCCTGGAGGGGTGGGGGTTAATGACATAAGGTCCTTCAACAGGTAGCCCAGGCTGCCTCAACTCCATCTTTTTTGCCTTAGCCTCGAGTACTGGGATTAGAATGATATCTTCATTTTTAGGGAAGAATTCCAAGCTGACATGTCTTTCTTTCAGTGTGTCATGGTAGCACTAAATTATTCTGACTGGCATGGGTTTAGAGAGAGGTCTGCTACTGTTCTTGTCCTCTGTATGTCGTCTTGTTTTTTTCTGACTTTGTAGGGAATGGCGGTGCACCTGTCTGTATCTTCTGCACGAGTGCAGGCTTAGATGACCAGTGGCTTTATAGTTTCCTTTACATTTGGAAACTTCTAACCGTTACTATAATTCTGCTTCCACACTCACTCTTCCTGGACTTTAACTTTTACAGATGGCACCTAACTGGCCCAGTACATTTTTATCCCAATACATTTTCCCATATCTAGATATGGCATGGAAGCACTTAAAAAAAGTTTTTTTTTAATTTCTCTTTTTATCATGGTCAGGCTTTTCTCCATCTTTTTTGACTATATGAAACATAAAACATAAGATATTTTAATGTCCTTATCTGCTGACTTTACCATGTCATTTATGATTTTGTTTCTAGTGATACATTTTCCCTACACTAGAGGCTGTATTTTTCTCTGTAGTCTGCTAATTTCTGATTGGACCCTAGACACGGTGACAGTACACCAAAGGGTCTGCTAATTTTTCATTGGATATTAGACATGGTGATAATACACCAAAGCGTCTGCTAATTTATGATTGGGTCCTAGACACGGTGACTAGTAACCAATGGTTGTTTGCTTTTGCCACAGTAATTTCAGTAGTGCTATGTTTTCCTAGGTTGAGATAGGTGACTTGGAACCAGCTGACCCTTGAGGCTTGTTTTCAAAAGCAACAAGAACAGCTCCAGAGCAGCCTGCAGTCTAGGGCTAAAATTTATTTCAAGAAAAAAAAAAAGAGAAACTTTTTTATGACCAATGCCCCATGTATTAAGAGCTGCCCTCTACCCCATGGCTAGCGAGAGCACAAAGCAATCCTAGCATTATAAGGTTGAGGAGTTGCCTGCCAACTCCTTCCCTGACTTCAGGAGGGTCCACTCATGTCTGTGCTAATCGCTATTCATTTAATGGTTCAAGGTGGTTCCTTTGCAGATAGGCGACGCTTTCTCCCTGCACCGTTCCATCCTCTCTGGTACTGTGCCTTGCAAATTCTCACTGCAATGAAACCTGTCACAGCAGTGAGATTACTAGGCTCTGGCTCTATTCTTCCTGCACTCTGTGCTGCGGCCTGGTACTGCGGGGCTCGTCTAGACAGGGTTTTTCTGGGTAGCCTTGGTTGCCCTGGCACTCATGGAGATTGGCCTGCCTCTGTCTCCAAGGTGCTGTGGCTGAAGGCACAGTGTTGGGTATCTAAAAACAGTGTTTCATCGTGACATTTGCTTTTCTAGTTCTTGTAAGCAGGTGGGCATATCTGGTGTGTTATTCCCTGGAAACTGAATTTTCTATTAAAATTTAAGGAAAACTTTGCCTGTACACCAAGAGAACTGTTTCATATGCTTCCATTAGGAGACACTGCCAGTGTCTTGCCCACCTCACACACCATTTGCATGTGTTTCACAGTCACCTGCACAGGTGATGGGTAACTCTGCCACTTTAATTCTTCTTACCTGCAAATGCAGATACTCTGGTTAGAAGAGTTATTAAATGTTTAAGTAATTCTTTATAGAATAGCAATTCAGACTTGGTTCATGTATCAGTAGGGGCTTGAAAGAAGACAGCTTTCTGCAGTGTACAAGTTTCACATTGCCAGAGTCCAGAGCTTTTACCCCACTGCACATCATCAACAACACACTCATTTCTTTCTGTTTTCCCCCCAAGACAAGGTTTCTCTGTGTAGCTCTGGCTGTCCTGAACTCACTCTGTAGACCAGGCTGGCCTCAAATTCAGAGATCCGTCTGCCTTTGGCTGCCACAAGTCCTGGGATTAAAGGCGTGTGCCACCACCGCCTGGCTACATTAATTTCTAAGTTAAAATGCTAGGAAAGTTTTATTATATGGGATAAAATAACCCCAAAGTAAATAGTAAAAAAACGTATGCAATAGTGACTGATGTGTTCAGTTAGATCTTTAAACAAACACTCATTTAAACACTGTGGTGCTGATCTACCAACACAGGACCTAATAAATCAAACACTGGATTACAGAACAGAATCTGGATACAGATCACTGTTTATTTGGCAGAAGGGGGAATTTTAAATCAGTGGGAAAAGGATAAACTATTAAATACTGTTAGGGACAACTTTGGGAAAAGCAAGGAAACATGTGATAGAGTTGTATCTCCTTATATCATTTAAAACACAGATATATTTAAGGCACTTTAAAAAACTTATATTCTTAGCCGGGCGGTGGTGGCACACGCCTTTAATCCTAGCACTCGGGAGGCAGAGGCAGGCGGATCTTGTGAGTTCGAGACCAGCCTGGTCTATAAGAGTTAGTTCCAGGACAGGCTCCAAAACCACAGAGAAACCCTGTCTCGAAAAAACAAAAAAAAAAAAAAAAAAAAAAACAAAAACAAAAACAAAACAAAAAAACAAACCTTATATTCTTAAGAAAATTATTTATAATTCCAATGAGGGAAAGACCATCCCAACTTGAGCAAGCCTACAAAACAAAGGTCACGGGGGAAGCCTTAACCAGCTGAACAATCTAGTCAGCTCCTAGTTCAGGGTGACTCACACATGGCTTGCCAGACAGCACCTAGCTCAGGCTAAGAATAGGAAAGACACATGAATGGTCAAAGAACACTTGGGGGTGCTGTAATTGCCCTAAGTGTAATTGCCTGGTGATAGCTCTAATTACAGGTTTAACCCCTGACAGCCATCTGATACATCAAAAATACCATTTGCCATGTTAGCAATAAAGGCAATTCAAAGTAATGCCCATTCTAAATCAACCCCAAAGACTTAAATCAAACGGACAAGGCCCAAGACAGTTTAAAGATTGAGTATTTTTCTGAGAACTCAGTAACAAATCATCAAACCACATTCACACAAGTTCATGATGATCAGATGCTAATTAAATTGCCTATAAAAACAAAAATCAATATCCCACAGAAGAGAATAGGACTTAAAATCTCTATAATATACTATCTATAATGTCTAGTATACGATTAAAATTTACTAACAAGTTGGGCAGTGGTGGTGCATGCCTTTAATCCCAGCACTAGGGAGGCAGAGGCAGGAAGATGTCTGGGAGTTCGAGGCCAGCCTGGTCTATACAACGAGTTCCAGGACAGGCTCCAAAAGCTACAGGGAAACCCTGTCTCGGAAAACAAAACAAAAAACTGACTAACAGAACATGACACACATCAGGGAAGGGGAAATATAGCAGTCAACAGCAGTGGAAAAGCACCAGGGCAGAGTCAAGGACTTTAAAGTAAACATTGAAAACCTATTTAAGTAACATAAAAACACATAGTTTGGGAGGATGGTGGCTCAGTGGTTAAAGCACTTACTTTTCTTCCAGAGAACCTGGGCTCAGCTTCCAGCACCCACATCAGGTGGCTCACAACCTCCTATAAGTCCAATTGCAGGAGATCTGACCCCTTCTGACTCCAGCAGCACCTGCATACAAGTGGTTCAAATAAACCTACACAGGAATGCACGCCTGGGCATCCACACTCACAAATACACACACACACACACACACACACACACACACACACACACACACACAAGTAAATCTTTTTTAAAAATGATATTTTAATGAATAAATTCTAGATAATCTTGGCAGAGAAGTGAAAAATTATTTTATTTTAAAATGTATGTGTGTGTATGTGTTGTGATCCAGCTGCCCTCACTCCCTGGCTGACAGTGGAACTTCCTTATGGTCTGTAATTGACAAGAATGTTTGTGTTCTTTCTGGCCGGTGGTTTTCCACAGAAACAGTAGAGATATAAAAAGCTTTAGGTCAGGACAAAATAAAGGTTGCTGTTCTTCCACTTGAAGAGAAGACTCTGTGTCTCAATCCCAGCACCCCCTGCCAGTCTTGGCATCCAGGCTGCGCCGTGTATGTGTGTATATGGTATATATGTTGCCAACATGAATATATAGGTTTGCACGCTCATATGCACAGACCACAGCAAGACTTCAAGAGTCTTCCTCTATTACTCTATGCATCATTGTGATAGGGTCTCTGATTGAAGTGAAGCTTGCCATTTAGGCAAGGGATCTGCCTGTTTCAACCCCCCAATGCTGAGATTACAGGCATCTGCGTCCACGCCCAGCTTTTTGGATGGATCCTGGAGATTCAGACTCAGGTCCCCATGCTTGCAGAACAAGCATCTTACCCAATGCACCATCTCCTCAACCCTGGAGGTGGACATTACAAATTCAAATGGGAATGGTATAACTGAAAAATAAAGTAACATAAAGGATTTCACTGAATGGGTTTAGCGGCCGAGAGTGGAAGGCAGAAGCACGAGTGCGTGACCAGAAGAGGCAATCAGCAGCAAAGCACACCAAAGAGCAAATTACATACGTGCACACCAAAAAAGACACTTGTGTAAGAGAATCTATGCATATAGAAGCATTCAGTGAGAGTCTAAGCAAACCAGAGTTAAAATAGTACTGATGCATTGACTATAATACACCAAGGGCTGGCAGAGGGCAGCTCAGTGTGGAGTGCTTAGCTGGCATGTGTGAAGCTCTTGGTTCAATTCCTAGTACTATTAACACACTCTGCCATGTGCCTCATAAGCCTCTGCTGCTTAATACTGATGTCAGCCCAAGAATGAACTGCTTTTTTACACAACAAAGAAGTTCTTTAAAACTATTCAAGTTCAAAATATTCTAGTGGACAGTTGTCTCTCCATGCTGATAGGTCCTAAGTGAAGTCAACCAACCACTGATGAGAAATATCTAGAGCAAAGCAAAAGCACCCTGGGCTATCCTGAAGACATACAACCTTTCGTCATTCTTCCCTAGTCCTGCAGTAAAACAACTATAGAGCATTTACAGTGCACTAGGTATTGTGAATAATTTAGAGATGATTTAAAGTACACAGGAGAACAGGCATAGGTCAGATCCAACACTATACTATTAAGGAACTTAGCATCTGCGCATGTTCTTTTCTCCCTGTTTTCTGGAACCAATCTACCACAGATGCTGACAGGTGGCCGACTGTATTACAATCTCAGAATGTTTATACTAATTGAATGGGGAAAAAAAGGAGCTAGTCTGAAGTAGCTCTTAAGGATGCTGCAGAAATGCAATAAAAAAAGACCATTTAAAGTATGAGAACTGAAACAGTGCAGGAGAATTGAGGAGGCTGAAACACTGAATTCAGCGTAACATATGCAGTTTGGGCTGGGCGTAAGCCATTATGCTAGGTAATAGGGATGCAAAGGTAATAAACAGAAAAGACATCACATACAAACAGCTACCAAACAAAGATGTGAAGATGTTAATGTCAGCCGGGCAGTGATGGCACAGGCCTTTAATCCCAGCACTCGGGAGGCAGAGATAGGTGGATCTCTGAGAGTTCGAGGTCAGCCTGGTCTACAGAGCTAGTTTCAGGACAGGTCAGGCTTTTACACAGAGAAATCCCATCTTGGAGTAAAAAGAAAAAGATACTATGTTGACTAGAGTATAAAGTTGAGAAAGGAAGATAATCCATGAATGTGGTATAAAAATAGTGAGGGCCTGCCCTGGAGAAGTAAAGGAAGAGAAAGAGAACAATGTCAACATACAAGACTGGAGTCACCAACTAGAAGTGAAGGAAAATGCCAAATGTCCTATAACGTTCCAGCTAGAGAAGTATAGTAGGTACTCAGAGAAGGTAAGTATGTTTGAGGAAAAAGGTGAACTTGACTTAGCTTAGGTTAAACTTCTAAACAGTAAGTAAAAGACAATGTTAAGCCAGGTACAGCCTGCACACCTGAAATCCAAGCGGGGGATTGCAGCAGTAGGATGACTTGGAATAGGGTGGCCTAGGAGTTGAAGGACAACCTGGCAGCATAACAATATCCTGTCTCAAACAAACAAAAATGTAAAGAGAAAAAAATTGAAATAAAAATTGACATTAAGAAATAGATACTCGCCGGGCGATGGTGGCGCACGCCTTTAATCCCAGCACTCGGGAGGCAGAGGCAGG
>NC_022014.1:62273389-62296506 GCF_000317375.1 Microtus ochrogaster
AAAAAAAAAAAAAGAAAGAAAGAAAGAAAGAAAGAAAGAAAGAAAGAAAGAAAGAAAGAGATACTCAAAATTGGAAAATCTGGGAGTCAAAATTCTTAGTATAAACTAACAGCATTCAGTGAGTTTCTATAACAATCCATGCACAGTGCAATGACTGAGCGATAAAAACAGACAATCGCACACAAGTCACCTAACAGTTGTACAAGGAAGACAGCACTTCATGTTAAAGATGAGAAAATTAGGAACGAAAAGACTGAAGTAGTGCTAGGATTTGTATCAAATTCAGAGAAAGCTCTCTTACGCAATGAAAGGCACCGAGCTGAACACTTGTACAGCTTTTCTTAATGACCCTAACTAACGTAATTAGGTCAGCCAAGTCTGTCGTGCTGTACTTTTCCTATACAGGAAAAGTACAGAAAACTAAATGAAAAATGGTCTAGAATTTCATCAAATGTCTAATGATCATCAAGCATGAAAACCAATGCCCAATTTAAAATGACACACAGCATATGTGAAAAAGGCAGTTTCTCCTGCCAGCAAACAGTCGAAATGCTAAGTAAAGCAAAGGCTGGAAGGGATTAGCCGAAATGTCAGAAGACAGCCTTTCACTTTTACCTGCTCATCCTTATAAACATCCTCCTTCCCCAGGCATGCTTTCTAAACAGACAGTTTCCATCGAAGCAGCAGAAGGCCCAAGGCAAGCTCTGCCATCCAGTAACTGTCAGAGAGATTACTCTTTCATCTGTTTGGGAGGTCATGCCCACACTCACATCAGCTACACAGACAAATAACATTATACCTGTCGACCCATGCTTCTTCAGTGCCTAATGAGACAGACATTTTGCATTATGGATGTTAGCTGTGAATGTTTTTTCTAAGTTTTGACAGTAAGTAAATGCTATAAACTGAGCTCAAGTGTGGTTAGATCATCTACCATAACCTTTCAAATACATTTTACAAACCTCCCCCCAAATAGAAAACTATAACCAGCTACGCTATCTGGAAGAGGTGTAAATCATTCACTCCCATCCATAATAAACTGGTGTATGTATAATTTTGGAAGAGTGTGTAAACAGAAGCGAGAGGCTAGCTACTTTGTCTAAGGATGAAGATTGAAAGCCCACTTAGCATGTCTTCTAGTCAGGCTTAGAATAGTAAGAACTGTTGGCCAACATATAAATATTTGGCTTTTTCATTGTTTTCCTCAACTTGATCAGTCATAAATAAGTAACCTGTTTATTATAGTTGAGAAAGTGTGCAACCCACCAGGGTCAGATGCTGCGTGGATTTATTAATTTATTATTATTATTATTTTACTGTTAACTAATTATTCATATCCAAAGGATTATATCTCATATTGAAAAAGTTTCGTCACAATTTTCAACTTTACATTATTTTTCAGTTTTCCATCTCCTCCCAATGTTATTATTAATAAGTAGCCCCTGGGTAACAGTAATCATTTATGAGATTTTAGACATTTCTAAATTTTCATTTGTGTGTGTGTGTCCCTGCAGAGGCCAGAGGGAGCACCAGAGATATAGGTGGTTGTGCGCTACCAAAAGTGGGAGTGCTGGAGACTGAACTCTGGTGTTCTGGAAGAACAGGACGTGCTCTTAAATGCTGAGTCATCTCTCCAGCTCCATTTTGTTAGTTTTGTAAGTAGTTTCTGAAGAAATAAATGTTTTGACAAAAATGCGCTAGAACTATAAATACCACCACCCCACATGAAAGACAGTGGATCTTATTCAAATTCATAAATATGTGTATTTCAGCAGTCTATGCCCTCCTGAATGCAACCACTTTAGGCAGGTTTTTTTTTCTTGTATGAAAGCATGAAGACCAAAGTTCAAGCCTGCAGAGTAGATGTGGCGGTGCACACCTGGAATCAGGATTCCAGAGGCTGAGACAGACTTTAAGGCCAGTCCGGGCTACACCGTGAGGTGAGTGAGCCTGGACTACAGAAGACTATCTCAAAACAAAATAAAAAGGAAGTTCAACAATCAACAATTAAGACCTTATCAAATTAAAATCCTTCTGTATAGCAAAGAAAACAATCAAATAAAAATGCCTAAATAACAGGAGTAAAGTCTTTACTAGCTGTATATCCAACAAAGGATTAATTTATATAGAATACACAAAGAACTAAAAAAAATTAAATAATAACAAATAAAAAAACCCAGCCAATAGGTGAGCTAAGGAAAATGAACAGGCAGTTCTCAAAAGATTGAAATGGCCAATGAATATATATAAAAAAAGTTTCTTCTTTCTAGACATTTGAGAAATGCAAATCAAAACCACATTAACGTTCTATTTTACCTCAGTCAGAATACCAGTCACCAGGAATACAAATCACAACAGATGCTGGCAAGGAGATGGATAAAAGAGAATCCTTATATAATATGGCTGGTGGACGTGCTAACTAGTTCAGTCACCATGGAAATCAGTGCAGAGGTGTCTCATATGACCCAGCTATACAATTCCTGGGTGTTTACCCAAAGGACTCAGAGTCAATATATCACAGAGATACTGGTCTATTAATATTAACTGCAACATAACTCACAAGGCAAAGTTATGAAATCATCTTAAGTTGTCTGTCAACAGGAACGAAGAAAGAAAAGGTGGCAAACATACACAAAACAACTTTTCCAGCTTTAAAACAGAAAGCAGCTATGCTATTTGCAGGAAATGGATACAAACGGATAATCATACTAACTGAATTAAGTCAGTATCAGAAAAATATTATATGTTTTCTCTCACTTGTAATTTCTAGATTTTTATATATAGTTGAATAAAATCACAAATGCATATGTAAAATGAAAGAAGTGAAACTGCCTCGGGCTGTGGTTCTCAACCTTCCCAACACTGCAGCCCTTTAATACAGTTCTTCATGTTGGGGTGACCCCAACCATAAAATTATTCTCATTGCTACCTCGTAACTGTAATGCTGCTCCTGTTACGAATCATAGTGTAAATATCTGTGTTTTCTGCTGGTCTTAGGCAACCACTGTGAAAGGGTCATTTGACCCCCAAAGAGGTCATGACCCACAGGTTGAGAATAGCTGGTCTAGGAGGTTAAAAGAAACAACTAAAAAGAGGGAGGGATTAGAAAAGTCAGGGTAGGAGGCATGGGAGAATATGTTCAACATATTTACCTGCATAAAAAATTCAAATTAAATTTAAAAATTAAAGTTCAAACTTCCAAATTAAAAAAAAACAATCAGTTGATATTAATTAATAATAATAAGAAAGCACCCTTCAGGAAAATAAACATATTTTCTTGTTAAGCACTCAAGAAGAATGGTTTTAATTCTGGTGAAGGTAGAGCTTAAAACCCTGGCGTTTACAGCAAACTCAAGCTGGAGACAAAGACTACATAAGAGACATTTACTGTTCAGAATTATGCTACAGTGTAAACACTTTTATCATTGTATCACAATATAAATTCCAACAGCTCAAGCTCTCAACTGAGTCTAAGACCTTATAATGTGGAATAATTTGGCTAGATAAAAGGAGTGTAACTGGTTTTATTCCATTTGGCATATTTTCAACATTTCTGAAACACCAAGTTAGCCAAATATAGTACTTTTTTTTTTTAATGAGGGAAAAAAGTTTCTGCCAAGAGTTAAGAAGCCAAGCTCCCTTTTAAATAATAATAACATTTAAAAAAGCACATTAGAGACAGTTTTCAAATGTTACTTTCTGTTACATTAGGACTTACCCACAATAACCTACCAAGAAACAAGAACTAAGACACAGTAATAGCAATATAACTTACTTCATATGTGCTTCAAGACTGCTTTTGGACAAGACACTTTTTTAGAGAAACCTGTTAAACTTTGGGTCATAAATTGTAGCTGTTGAAAAACACACCAGGACATTTGACATTTAAGAAACAGCTGGGCTGAGGCTCAGGGAAAGATGTTGTCCAGCTCTAGGTTTAATCCCAAAAAAGAGATCGGGGGAGAAGTCAGGTATCTTCTGTTCTCTACACAGGCACCACCATTACTTAAAACAACTTAGCTATGGCTACTCCTCAGAATATTTAATTGGGCACTCCCAAGTAAATCCTTTAACAATCATGGCACAGAAACATCTCAGTTGGAATGGACACGAGATCTTAGTTTTTCATTATCCAAACAATTTATCAAGTAAGAGCACAGGGCAAAAGAGGAAATTAATATTTTCCTATTAAAAAAACAGTTAATTCTTTAGGTCATGATGAAAACTGTAATATGCCTATTTTGGAAAGGACTTAGTTTAAAACTTTATGAGTCCTAGGCATCATAGCAATGTAGTAAGGCTATCGTGTTGAGATACAGCTTGGATGGACACGCGAATGCTCCAGTTATCATCTCTGAAAGTGCCACCTCTCAAGTGATCATCTGTTCTGATGGAAACAGAGCTGCAAGGCACACACACATGGCCCTGCAGACTGTGAGTAACCACAGCACTCCCACAAGCTTCTTTTCTGAGGTTCCTCTCCTATAAAAAAGGAAATGGCTTCTGCCAACCTTACCTCAGATACTGACTGAATAAAAGGACAATGAGCACGAAGCAGAAAGCAGCATATACTGAGAGTGAGCTGGCGAAGGGCCTGGTGGTGCAGGCCAGCAGTAATCCCGGCTATTCAGGAGGCTGGCCCAGGAAGATTCCAAGTTCAAGGCCAGTCTAGAAAGGAAAGGATGGAGGAAGGGGGCTGGGGCTCTATTTGGGGATAAGTGCGCTCGCCTAAGGGTGTGTGTGAGGCCCTAGGCTCCACATCCAGCAATGAAAGGGGAGAAGGGAGTAAGTGGGTTCAAGCTTTTACTTTTCTCACATTTTCTAAAACCCAGTATAGATATTTTGTGGACTTTACAGTCAATTGTAATTCACTGCTACATGAACATGAAAAAAGGCATAGGATTATGTAGGTTATATAGTCATTGCCTTAGGTTCTTCAACCCAAATTAGGGTTTTAACATCTGGTTATTTAACTATACTAATGAATGTATATAAAATTTCAGGTGACTTATAAATTTCTTTAGTTTATGGCACTTTCATAAAACAAAACAAAATGAAACAATGAAGTGACGAGTTTGTCCAGTTCCGCGGTTTTTCTGTCAAGGTGTTTCTAGGCACTTGGCAGTTTGTAGTTTCATCACATCTGTAAACAGGTCAAAATGCAAACCCTCATGAAGACCCTGACTCACAAGACCAGCCCCCTAGAAGTGGAGCCCAGTGCTATGGAGAATGTGAAGGTTAAGATCCAGCATAAAGAGGGCATCCTTCACTCCCCCTAGCAGAGACTCATCTTCGCAGGCAAGCAGCTGGAAGATGGTCACACTCTTTCTGATGACAACATTCAGAAAGAGTCAACCCTGCACCTGGTCCTCCGTCTGAGGAGTGGCTATTAGTGATGCAGTCTGCATTCCCAGGGGGCAATGATGACATTACTCTGCGCGAAAGCCATTTGCCCCCAATTTAAGTTTAGAAATTACAAGATTCAGTAATAGCTGAATTTGTTAAAAATCTCGCAGTGAGATGGGAGGTTAACAAAGGTTGTGTTGCATGGATAAAAACAAACAATGAAAAAGGTACATCGGCAGACTATATAGGGAACACTGTTCAGTTTTGGAACATCTTTTTCTTAACTTCTGCAACTGATCACAAATGTTCTGAGAAATTATGGCTTACATAAACACTCTTTAATATGCTTTCTAATGCTTTCTGGTCACTTTGAAATCTATGCTTTGGTTTTGAGAGCAGTTATATAAAATATGGAAATGGAGAGACACTTGAGAATGAGTGCACGGTTACGCCTGTATTAATTTAAACATTGTTTCATTCAAGTATTTTACATTCTAGTGTTTCTCTTGTAAAAGTCACACAACCGGTGGAGAAAAATCTAGCAATCACAGCTATGCAAAATGAAATATTATCTTATGTGAGAAAAGTAGATGGGGGAGGGGGAGGGAAATGGGAGGCGGTGGTGGGAAGACAGAAATCTTTAATAAATAAATAAATTAAATTAAAAAAAAAGAATGAGGCACTGCTAAGAGGCTTTGCTAAGGGGAAGGAGCAGTATTTCATCCAGCGTGCTACAGAGACCTATGTTTGCTTATGTTCACAACTATTAACTCTCTGGAGGCAGACAGGCTCTCTTAGGGAAAGGGCTTTGTGAATGCCATATGATATGGCAAAGGACATAATGACCCTGGGGGGGTTCCAGTGACAACAGACCAAACGCAGAATCACATTTGACAAGATCAAATGTTTAAGAACACAAGCAAGAAGGGATAATAAATGTAAGAAAAACTGTATCAAATGAATACTGGAAACCTCTGGAGCTAGCAGCATCAGGTTGACGCCTATAATCCCCAAGTCTAGAGACTAGCAGAAGGATCCTGAGTTCAAGATATGCAGTAGGACATGGCACACTCCTGCTTCCCATCACACACACACACACACACACACACACACACACACACACACACACTATATATATATATGTATATATATGTATATATATACATATATATATATATACACCTAAAATGTTAACACTCAATTTATGAGCTCTACAGTCCAGGTGTTAATGAAGTAGGGCATGGTTGCTGTCTAGACCCCTATTATACCCAAATTATCTTCTAAAATAAGAAGCTGGAGCTAACGCTCAGTGGGTAGAATAATTAGCCATTCAAGCCTGACAACCCAGCTTTGCGCCCAGGGACTCATAAAAGGTTGGATGCAGCAGCTTGCATCTGTAATCCCAGCATTCTCGCAGTGAGATGGGAGGTAGGGACACCGGAGGCCAGCAACCTGGAATACACGGCATAGCATTTCAGCAGAAACAAGACAGAAGGTAAGAGTCAACTTTCGAAAGTTGCCCTGACCTCCACACATGTGCCATGGTGTGCACATACATGCACAATTATACACACAATAAATAAAAACATAAAACTTTTAGAGACCAAAACCCTGAAAAGAATGTCTTTAAAAAGTGAACATGTTACTTTGAAGAGTGATCATTTTCTATTACTGTCAGTAATGCACTACTCAAAGCTCCTAACATGTGGACATGTGCGTATGGAAAAGGACATACAGAACCAGAGCAGTTTGAAAACTAATTCTTTAGAGTAAAAGTAATAGAGACTTTGAGCTTTACAAAGTTAAAAAAACAAAGCCAAAAACCACTCTCTTCCCCTGTTCTTCAAAAACTTCAACTTCAGTTATGTTAAAGTAGATCTCACTCCAAATCCCACATAGAAAATACAGATGGGCAACTGATAAATGATTACACAGAGAAGAGGAAGTTCAAACCGATGCACCCTCAGAGCCTCTTCTAAAAAATAAGCCAGTAAAAGCACAGATGCGCTGATGGAACGGGAGGTTGAGGGACTAGCAGAGAAAACTGTAAGGAAATGCATGGTACAAAGATGAGGGAGAAGGTTGGGTATGTGCCACGAAGTTACGATTCTGTCTGCTTGGAAAGCTGAGGTTATGACTTCAAGGGTAGCATTGGCAACATAGCAAAATCCCTGTTCCTTATGGGAAAAACATGGATGTTGTGAGTAACCCTCAGTGGACGAGCACTTGCACGTGGGTTAGGTTACACCCCTAGAAATGCAAAACAAAGGGCACCACGTTTAAGGTTAGCCCTACATAGTGAGACCAGTCAAAAATAAGGGGCGGGGGGGGGAGGGGGTAGAGCAAGGGACCTGAATTTGGATTCTCAGTACCTTCATCCAAAACAAAATAAAACCAAATACCAAAACCAACCACAAAAAAAAAGGACAGGTGGCAAGTGCCTGTAATTCCAGTTATGGGAGACGGAAATGGAAGAATCTGGACATGTCTAGCCAGTCAGTGAGAGACACATGCACGCACACACGCTACTATTGTAGATTGCTCATTTTTATTCATGATATACATGTTATATGTAAAAGAGTGTGTGCAACTAAATTTTGCCTACAAGAAGCTATTTGCAACATGGATGCACTTTTGCCCTGTCACATCTGGCAGGTGAGGGCAGGAGATGGGAGATGCATTACACCTTCCATTTCCAAGGATCCAAGCTATTATGTGTTTATTTACTGAAGGTCTTATATTGGTTAGCTTGGCCTTGAACTTGATCCTCCTGCTTCAGTCCCCACGTTCTGGAATTGTAGGAGTGTACCACGTCTGTTTTTATCAAAATATTAAATTCAGTAGGAAGACTAATATTGTAAATAGAGACACATATTACAACCTATATTATCTGATCCATTAAAATGTGTCTACTGGGAAAGCTTGAATGGTAACTGTAGCCCATCCACATGCCTATAACTACAGCTCTAGAGGAAGTCTGACAGAGTGAACCAAGTGATTAACCCACTGCCTCTTGGTCTTTTGGCCAACATTGTATAGTTAAAACTCATAACTCAAATTCACCTCTAAGGAACAAAATTACATTTACTTTTTGAGAAGTTAAAAACCAGTTCCAGAGTTCCCTTGAGGAGATGTTGTTAGTTATGTTGTGTCAACAGATGAGTGTGAACACAAGAACCAATCAACCTCCCATGCCCCCACGGTGACATATAAGTCCAAGACTCTGACCTAGTTTGAGAGCAAAATCAATTTACAAAGCTCCTGTGTTTGCAAAAACACCAGAAAGAAAACAAATTTAGAATTTTTCACAATATCAAACATTATTCGTCTTCATCCCTTTAAGGAAAACACAGACAATTAATCCTGGGGATGTGGCTCTGTGGTAGTGCTTGCCTAACTCATGCAAATCCTGGGGTTGATTTCTAGCACTGAGGGGGAGGGGAGAGAAGTCACTAAAGCAACTTACCTAGTTATTGTATGGATTCTCCTTTGATTCATTTGTCTTTCAAAGGGTAGTATTTTCTCAATTTTACTGCCCATTACAAATACACAAGTGGTCAACTTCGGTTGCTTACTTAAACTATGTTTTTTAATTTAAGATATATTTATAAACTGCTTTTTAATATTTTTGGCCAAGGTATCCCCTCCCCCACATCCCTTTTTAAAACAGAAAGGGATTTTCTGAAGAGTAAGGTGTACGTCACTGAAACTAAACTCATTTGGCCTAAGCATTTCCAACCATGCTATCCTAAATGTTATGAGTCGACAGGCCATCCCCCTGGGGAGCACGTGCTGTTACTAGGTTTGGTCCAGGTGGGTTTCTCTATCAGATGCTACACTACAACCAGAACTCCACTCGATCTGACTTTAGGCTCTGTTCCAGGATCTGGTTTCCCAAAATACAGAATCCAATCCCAAAACATGAAATTGCCACATAGAGCCTTAGGTGAGTTGACTTCGCAGGAGAGTTCACAGGCTGTTTGTCCCAGCTCCCCCAAACAGTTCTCGCAACTGTATCCCCTGAGGATCCTGTCGTCCATTCTGCTCACCTACACCTTCTTTCCTTCTTTCCTGTGTCAGATTAAATACCACTTCCTCAGGAAGCCTTTCCCGACCCATAAAGATCTGCTGTACCGGCAATTCTCACGGTTCCTATGACTTCCTTCGGCACAACCATGACCGCTTTTACTGTCATGTCACTGTTCCTTCCCAGACTGAGATCTGCAGGAGAAAAGGGTAGTGCTGTGCTCCCAGGACCCATGACAGCAGTTTGTGCTTCTAGCTAGGTAAAAAAGGTAGGCTGCGACATTATTCTGGCTAGTTTTATAATCTGAGTAGTTTTGTTGTAATCTCATATCTGTATGTACCTCACCAATTTGTGATGCGGGTGACCAAATTTTAATGCTACCATTTCTGTAGTTGTAATTATGTAGTGAATTTGTTTCAGATACCCATTTAAAAGGTAGCTTTGTTATATATGACTCAATTGCATTAAAAGAAGATAATGTTTTTCTTAGTTATGCTTCCTACCAGCCTCTACTCATAGAGAAGCCTGGGTTCCCTCTCACGCCCCTCATGTACTTCAGTCTAGTGTGCAGAAAGTTTTCTTTTAAACTCTTATACGATTAAGTATGCTCTTACAGAAAGATCAGAAGCATCTGGGAAAGGTGGATATGAAAAAAAAAAAAATCCTCACCGGGAAAGTTAGCTTAATGCTCACCTTTCGGAGTGGCCCATTATCAACGTTTCATAGTGGGTTTCTTTATTTCCAAGTCCCTAAAGAATGAGTAATAAATTATGACTTGAACTAAACAAGTCACACTTGGCTCCAAAATGAAATTTCCCTACCTCTACTTTCTAGTCCCCAGGGTGGGAAGAGGAAATCCTGTCACAGCCAAAGAAGTCATAGTTTTGGCTCTAACATACATTTTCCTGTCTCTCTAAAAGCCAAGCTCTGCTAGCAAGACTGTAAAGTCTTAGGCCAGTATTTTAAGCTGTATTTAAATTTTTTCCTCCATAATCTTCCTTAAACTTAAAAATTAGTACCATAAAATTAATGTCATTGCCTTCTTTTTCTCACTCAAATCACTTTTCTAACTCAGACATGAATCTCAACTTTGAAAAATGTGAATTCAAATGAAAGACAGAAAATAATGCAGCGGTTAATCTGTTTCATTTCTATTAGAATACAGAAACTGTTTTTTACCTATAGATGGTTTCCATTCAATCCTGTGTGACAAACAGTATTATAAAACCGCAAAGTTCTAGGTTAAAGACCAGCAATTTGAAGCTGTTTGGGGGGATGTGTTTATGGGAATCATTGATCTTGTTATTTCCTTTTATAGAAAAAGAGTATGGGAACACACTCTGGAGGACAAGTGAAGGGTCACACCTACATGTTCTCCTGAGAGAGCAGGCGAGCTTATAGTGAGGAGTATGGGTTCCGGGACAACCACTCACTTGATGCTGTACGGCAAAGGAAGGGAAGTTCATCTCAAGATTAAAAGATCCCTTCTGAGCTGACAGTACAAGGAAGTGCCCTACTGATCTTGAGGAAAGGTCAATGTGCTGGGAGAGGACCTCCAAGACAGCCCTATAGCAGCAGCTCGGAGCAGTTTCCAAGAAACTAAAGCGGCTCCTGAGTTCTGAAAATTCTCAGCCCTCTAAACACAAGACACTGAACTCAATGAACCTGAATGAGCTTGAAAGTGGACCCCAAACTACAGCTGAGAATGCAGCCTATGGAATCCCGAGAAGACCCAGGTAAGCCACGATCTTCAGTGTAAACCACCTGGCAGAGTATAGACATGAACAGTCAGAAACAACACAATGAATGAACCCTTGGGCATACGCATTAGGAAATAATAAGGGCCTGTGTGGTGACACATGTTCTTAATCCTGGCACTCAGAAGGCAGAGGTAGGCAGACCTCTGAGTTTTAGGGCAGTCTGGTCTACACAGAGAGTTCTGGCCTGCCAAGCCTACATAGTTAGACTCTGTTTTTAAAAACAAAAAACAAAAAACCTAAGTTATCCAATCCTAAGTGGCCAGTCCTGTTAAAACAGGTTCAAGTAATGTTAAACAGACTCAGGTTACACTTGCATACTTATTTGCACACATATAACAATAATAATTAAAGAATATGAGGCCATGAATTTGAAAGGGAGTGGAGGGGGCATCTGAGGGGTTGGAAGAAGGAGATGATGTAATTATATTTTAATTAGAAGAAAAAACAAATTAAAAAGTAATAGCCAGGTGTGGTGACATGCACTTTTAATCCTAGCACTCTGGAAGGCAGGGGCAGGTGGATCTCTGTGTAGTTATAACTCTAAACATAAACACTAACAAAAAGACTAAAACCTACAAAAGGAAGGAGGAAAACATTAAAATACAGGCTGGGATCCTTGAAGTTTGAAACATGATGATTAATATGGAGCCCAAGAAGTTTCAGTGTTCAGACCACTTCAGATTTTCAGATGAGAGATACTCACAGTAAAGTCTGCAAATAGGAAATACCTTTGGATATAGGACATTCAGTCTCTAGTGTATATAAAACAACTGAACACAAAAAGGGCAAGAGTGAATGATCTACAAAACAAAAAGCACAAGACATGGAAAACAAATTGCCAATGGTAAGTTCTTCCTCACTATGAACTGTGTTAAATACAAACGTGTTAAACTTTGTAATTGACAGAGATTGGCAGGATGAATCGGGGGAAAAAATTCTATCACAATTTGCTGTCTACAAATGACTCAATTTGATATAAGAAGTTGGAAATTTATTTTGTATTGAATATAAAAATCTATTCACCAAGGATCATACACCTAAATTTAAATTTATATAAAAAAATAAAAGAAAATATCTGTGGCAAACTTTTCATGACTTTGGATTTGCTAGCAACTTCCTAAAGCAGGAAGTAGCTTAACTAGATTTTACCAAAGTATGAAAATTTTGTATTTCTTTTATACTCCATTGTGGTATACAAGTAATTATTTTTCAGTAACTGGTGCTGGCCAGTCACACTCTGTAATGTGTGATCTATAATAAATAATTATTGCTTCAAGTCTCTAAGGTTTAGATTTGTCATACAGGACTGATCCAGACATATGACAATGTGAAATATACGTTCCTTTACATCTGATATTCCTGAAAAAGAAAATACTACTGGAGCTGGGGAGAGGGTAAAAACGTTTGCTATGCAGGCAAGAAGACCTGGGTTGGAATGCCTAGCGACCATACAAAAAGCCAGGCATGGCCACACATACCTGAAATCTAAATGCCGAGGAGACAGCCAGCTAAAACAGTGAGCTTCAGGCTCAGTGAGAGACCTGTCTCAAGCAAGTAAGTCAGAGAGTGATAGAAAAGAGCCCTGACATCTTCTGTGGCTTCTGTGTATGCAGACACGGGCACATACAAACATGTGCATACCCACCTTATGGCACCCAAAAGGGGGGGACTGATTAACAGAGAAAGAAAGCATTAACAACCCAAGTTCTGTATAACAAACAGGCCCAGAATTACATTTGTTGAAGGTAGAACAAAATAAAAAGAAATTAAGGATTTTTCTTCTAAACATTTTTTAACTTTAAGGATTTTTGAAAAACAAGCAAAGAATATAACAAATACTTAAATTTTAAACATTTCTGAAACCTTTTTGGGAAAGGGAAAAGTATCTTTTGATACTATCTCTTCTTAAATGTAATGAGTATTGTAAGTCTGACATGAGACCTTTTGGGCTTCACTACTTTGTAGCTATTAATACTTAGTGTAGCCTAGAAGTAGCCATAAAGTCTGTCATCTTTTCCATTCGTGAAGGATGTGTAGACTTAGAGTATGAGTACAAACGGAAGAATCTGTTGAAGGGGGAACACATTTAAGATGCCAGAAGAATATGCAGTGTACGAGAGGAAAGAGGCTGTCCACATTTATCAAAAGTACATCCACACAACCCTGCAGGGCCTGTGTAAAGCGGCAAGACATCAGTAGGCAACCACAACAGTGGGCCAACAGCAGGTTACCAAAGCACACGTCACCCCACAACAGTTGTCTGGGCAACACTAGCCATTTCAGAATACCAGACACAGCCTAGCATGCTGGCAAAAGTAACACTGGGAGTTGCAGACAACAGAAGTTGTCAAGGCCAGCAAACTCTAGAAGGATTAGATCAGGAGGCACTGGATGACGTACCCTTGTGAGGATGTAGAAATTCCAAAGAAGCCAGGCGATGGTGGCGCACGCCTTTAATCCCAGCACTCAGGAGGCAGAGGCAGGTGGATCTCTGTGAGTTCGAGACCAGCCTGGTCTACAGAGCTAGTTCCAGGACAGGCTCCAAAGCCACAGAGAAACCCTGTCTCGAAAAACTAAAAAAAAAAAAAAAAAAAAAAAAAAAGAAATTCTGAAGAAGTTTAGATTTTTGGAAAACTCAAAGCTGATGAAATAACTATTATTTATTTATTGTTAATGTTACCCCAAACTGTTCTACACTAGAGAATTAAAAGTAGCACATATAGTTTGTAGTGCTTACTAACATACTAACAATAACGAAGGTATATACTACTGGTGCTGGGGAGAGGGTAAAAACGTTTGCTATGCAGGCAAGAAGACCTGGGTTGGAATGCATGAGTAAGGATATAGATCGTACTCAATGGGCCAACTCAGTGGCTAGGAAGTGCCAAGTCTTGTTCTCTCATTGCTAGCACCTTCAAAAGCCAGTGGGAAACACAGAAAACTCTCCCTGAGATGCTACTGCCAGCTGTGGTGCTAACTTTGGGTGCTGACTTGACTACTTGACTAAGGGATGCCAAGGAAGTCATTACTTCTGGGTCTGACCATATGTCCAGGTATTGGTTTGTGGGTCAGCAAACTCAGTGAGGAAGACGTTCAACTGTGGACCACAGAAAAGTAAATGAAGGCAAAGAGAGAAAGCTCTTTAGCTGTCCCTCTGAAGCTGACACATTTTTCTGCTACAGTTAACTTTGGATGTTAGATTGTAAGTTCTTTGGCCTTGGGACCCAGAAACTTGCAAGGACTGTCCTTGGGTGGTGGTGGGGGAGATGACCTTTGACCTTGGATGGGGCTACATCATCAATGCCTGTGATTCTTTCAGCTTCTTGAACTGAGCCATGCAATCAGCTTGCATTTGGCTTTTGCTGAACTTTTGTAACTGAATGAATATAGACACATGCAAGTACCTACATGTATACACATACTAACACACACATGCACGTTCATTTTTGTTTTGTTTTTTGAGACAGGGCTTCTCTGTAGATTTAGAGCCTAGCCTGGAATTAGCTCTTGTAGACCAGGCTGGCCTCAAAACTCACAGATACTGCCTGCCTCTGCCTCCTGAGTGCTGGGACTAAAGGCGTGTGCCACTACTGCCCATTTACATTCATTTTTTAGTTGGTTCTGTTTCTCTGGAGAAGCCTGATACACCACTTAGCACTTACTACGATGAATAAAGTTAGAATAAAGCTCAGGAAGCAAACACTGATAATGAAACAAAACTTTTTTTGGTCTGGACCAGTGATTCTCAATCTTCCTAATGCTGTGTCCCTTTAATGCAGCTCCTCATGTTGTGGGGACCCCTAAGCACAAAATTATCTCTGTAATGTAATACTACTTTATAACTGTAAATCATACTGTTTTTGGAGACAGAGGTTTACCAAAGGAGTAGCAATCCACAGGTTGAGAACTCCTGGTCTAGATGCTGCTTTAGGCATGACTCTCCTAGTTAGAGCAACAGCAAAATAGAGCAAACATTCTCAAGGCGTAGATGCCAAAGGAAGGGCTCTAGCAGGCTCAAGCAAACATGGCAACAATAGGATTTGTCTTTTACCCTTCTCCCCTTGCTACAAACTGTTAGATTATATTCCTAAAGCCAGTCACCTTGTCTGTTCCCTTATTTGGCACTTTCTCTCCCGATGTTGACAACCAATGTCCATCTTTTGAAGTCCAGCAATCAAAATTCCTCTTTTGGCAAGTCTTAATTAACATGCCCAATCAAAACAAACCAACTTATCATAAAGTGGGGTTCCCCCTTTCCTTTTATAAAGTGCCATGGGCTGGCCTATGGGCTACAGCTGTCTCCTTTATAACCAGAGGCAATCCTTTGTCCCTTTGGGGCAAATATCCTTCCCCCCATACCCTTGTTCCTTTTTTCCCTCAACCTCTGTCTCCCTCCTGTCTTTGCCTCTTTTCCCTTGCCCTTTGTCCCTCTGGTGCAAATACATCTCCTTTGTGCTGAGAACTTGTCCCATCCTTTCACCAAACAACACGAGACTCGTTCAGGAGACCGGGGGTCAGTTAGTGACCTCCACTATTCTCACTTCCTGTTTGAGCGGCTTTCTTCCTACAGTACAGACCACTGAGGTACAAGCTCAATGCGGTGGTCCTACTGAACTCAAGTGGAAGAGACTAGAAGGAATTTGGAATGGCTAAAGCCATGCGATCGATACAACAGGGCACTAGAGAGCTAGATAAAAAAGAAGGGACTCTGGAATCCCCAGGGGGACCTGTGAGTATCTTGCTAAGAGCTTTGATGATGCACAAATTGTGCGCCTCAATAGCCCTGTTCCTGACTCAGAAAATTCTGTTTGCTTTTATTTGTTTGGTTTTTCAAGACAGGCTTTGGAGCATGCCCTGGAACTAGCTCTAGTAGACCAGGCTGGCCTCGAACTCACAGAGATCCCCCTGCCTCTGCCTCCCGAGTGTGGGATTAAAGGCGTGCGCCACCACCGCCCTATGACTCAGAAGATTCTGATAGAGGCCAGAAGAAAATGGCTGTGCGTTCATCAAGTTCACAGGTGATACTGATGCTCCTGGTCAGAGGCTTCACTTTCAAATTCACTTTTATTGAACAAAACAATACGCTAAAAATGGGATTTCCTCCTAAAACACTCCTATTCACTCAGATCCCCCTGAGGATTCAGGAAAACCATACAGGGAACTCTACATTAAGCACATGGACGGAGCGCCTCAAGGCTTTTATGACTTACCTGAAGATCTTTCACATTTGGGAAAGGAATTCCTACTGTTATGACGGCACGGGCATTATCATCTGAGAAATCCAGACCCTCGCTCACTTTGCCACGACAAACCGCAATGAGAAGGGCTCCATCTTAAGCAATAGGAATTAAACATTTTAAAAAACATACCCAAAATTCTCAGAAATTGCTTATTCTTGTCATAAGTATTTTCAGTAAATTTAAAGCATCATGGGATTGCTTTAAGAGAAACAGTTTTTAAATCTCATTGTCTTTAACTAAATAAGAAAACAAAATTAGATAGAAATGGTAGCAAATCAATTTAGAAACCGTGTGTTTTTAAAGATACTTATAGCCAGTCGTGGTGGCGCCTATCTTTAATCCCGGCACTCAGGACACAGAGGCAGGCAGATCTCTGTGAACTCGTGGCCAGCCAGATCTACAAAACACAAAGCAAGTTCCAGGATAGTCAGGGTTGTTATACTGAGAAACCACATCTAGGAAAACCAAAATAAAATAAAATAAAATAAAATAAAATAAAATAAAATAAAATAAAATAAAATAAAAGGACTAGAGAGATGGCTCAGCGGTTAAGAACATTGCCTGCCCTTCCAAAGGTCTGAGTTCAATTCCCAGCAACCACATGGTGGCTCACAACCATCTGTAATGGGGTCTGGTGCCCTCTTCTGGCCTGCAGGCATACACACAAACAGAATATTGTATACATAATAAATAAATAAATATTTAAAAAATGTTCTCTAAAATAAAATAAAATAAAATAAAGTATGCTCAGAAGCTCAGAAGCAGGAGCAAATTAGCTGAATAAGCATTAAATAAAGAAACTGAAATCCAATCACTATTTTTACCAGCATGAATGCAGCCCCCTCTTTGTAGCAATCCTCCTGTAGCAGCCTCTAGGATGCTGTGTCTGGAGTTTTTGCTTGTTTCTGGTTTGTTCTGAGACGGTACTCAGTACGTAAGCCATACTGGTCTTGAACTCTCATTCTCCTATCCCTTTGCTCCCCAAGAACCGAGATTCTCACTCTCTTATACTTGTCTCATAATCTTGTCTTTAAGATGTATTTACATTTGTTGTTCTTACAGAGAACTCAGGCTGTTTCTAACCATCACATGGTACTGCAAGCTGCCTGGAACCACTGTTCCAGAGGATTTGGTGCCCTGGTACAGGAGAATTGTCTGTATTCTGTCATTCTTGTTTTAAATAAATGCTGATTGGCCAGGCAGAAAGTATAGGTGGGTCAACCAGACAGGAAGTAGAGGCAGGAGAATTCTGGGAAGGAGGAAGCCCATTGCTCCCGAGTCCTGCCCAGACCACCAAAGAAGCAGGGTGTGACCTGCCCAGCTGAAAAAGGTACTAAGCCATGTGGCTAACACAGATAAGGATAATGGGTTAATATAAGTTATAAGAGCTAATACAAAACCTGAGCTAATGGGCCAATCAGTTTATATCGAATGTAGACTCTCTGTGTGATTCTCTCTGGGACTAAATGGCTGGGGGACCCGGTGGGACAGAAACCCCCAAAAGCAGGCCCTCAAGTTACAGAATGGTACCCAACCTAATGTTACAGTGCCCTCTTCTGATTTCCGTGGGCACTGTGTACACATGTAATGTACACACATATACTCAGGTCCATATGCATAAGATTATAAAATATATCTTTAAAAACTTATTAACAACTATGTGACAGTACCTTCATTGTTGCATTGCTCCTAAATTACTGCTATGATCATTCATTAAACTCTCAAATGTAGAAACTGAGTCCTCAGTTACTTTCTGTTGTTTGAGACAGGATCTTAAACACAGGCTGGTCTGCACGTACCACCCTCCTTCCCCGACTTCTTCTGAGTGCTGAGATGACAGTCAAACACCACACTACTTCTGGTGTTTTTAAGAACCTAAGTTTAATTCTGGAGGCAGAGCTAGGTGGATCTCTGAGAGCTTGAGGCCAGCCTGGTCTACAGAGTGAGACCTGTTTCAAACAATATGAACAAAACAAAGCTAAAACAACAAACTCTTTAAGCTTATGTTATTTGGTAAGCTATAAGCACCAACTACATTACCTGTGTAAAACCCACAGACCTTACTTGGTCAGTGAGGAAGATATTTATACCTACCCTACCTTCCTTCTTGCACAAAATATTTCAGGTAGTAGAAGGTAAAAGGTGGCTTAATATCGGAATATATATGTTCTTTTTATTTAACCTACTTTCTATTTACCTAAGACTATAAAATATAATTTTCCCAAGTACAATTCAGTTAAAAAGACAATATAAAATGACAATTTAACAGCACCAAATTCTACTTGCTTTATAGTTTAAAAAGCCTTTTCACTGACCATAAAATTTCCTATTACCTTTTTCTCCTTTGAACTTGATGGCATCATAGTACACCTGCAGCAATTCATCAAAATCAGTTTTTTCTCCTCTTTGGGGTTCTGCAATGACCGTCTTCACTGACTCCAAACTATGCCATAAGCCAGTGGAAACCCAACGTTCTCTTAACTTCTCTAATAGCTAAAAGGAGATGGAGAAAATTTATTCTGCAGTCTAGTTGAACAAAGACTTTTATTTGTAAATTACAAATACTAGAATAAAAAAATCAAATTTTAACCTGTATCACAATGAACACACATTCTAATAATGTATTATTAGATTAAAAATAAGAGACAGTGAAAAGCCCTACCTTAAAACAATCTTAAAAACATGGATGAGAGCAGAATATAATAAAATGTATGCATCACAGCAAGATGAACACTTGGAAATACATCAACAGCTTGAATATATGTCATTTTAATAATCTAAACATAGAGTTAGGCATTATTTTCAATATGGTAGAAAATTAAATACAGCAAATGAAAACAAGCAAAAATGAATACAGAACTAAGTAAATAAAAAAGACAATGGTCAGTTGTAGAGGCAGTACTTCAAAGTGAATTGTTTTAACCACGTTTGAATGTCATGAGCTCTACTGCACTGTGGACTAGTTATCACAATGTCACTAGGTACCAAGAAACCAACTGAAATTCTCTAACAAACAAAACCTCATTTATTTTCTTAAGACAATTTATTGTTCTTAGAAACAAAATTTAAAAGAACATAAACCAAATTTTCTATTACTGCTATTTACTCAATAATTAGGGGTGATCAATAACTTAATTTCCCCATAACATTATATTATGTTAAGAGTAATAGGATGTCATTACTGAAAGTATTTTTTATTTGAAATGCCTCAAGAATTGGTTGCTAAAATTTGATTTTTTTTAATATGCACTGTTTTGAAGTAAAAGTCTTGTGTTAGGGGTTAGACAGTATGAAACCTTCTTGACAAATTCAGAATAACAATGTGTAGGGAGGGGTCAAAATGGGTCTTTAATTGGTGGGAAAAGATTGATATTTTTAAAAAATCAATGAAGTATAAAACAACATTAAATTACTTAAATTTCTCTACGGAAAAGCTATGTAGAATTGGATAAAAGTACCATCTCTAGAGTAAAGGAAACCAAATGAACTGTCCTACGAGTTTCCATAATTGCTGATACTTAAAGGAATTTAATACAACGATATACCATTTTCCTTGAATTTGAAAACAAATAAAATATTTAATCATTGATTTCTTGATTCAGAGATAACAACAATTACCCAACTTCAGGTCATAAATGCTCTAAGGTCTTGACCAAACTCACTCTACTCAAGCAATACATGATGTGCACTTAGATTAAAAGAGGTCTACTGGGAGAAAAAAAAGCTTAAGAAATAACAAAGCAACTTAGTGAGACTGTGTCTCAAAATAAAAAGTAAGAAAAGGGCTGGGGATAAGGCTCAGAGGTAGAGTGTTTGCCTGCTGTGTTCCAAGATTTAATGTCCAACCTCTCATACCACAAAACAAAACAGGAGAGTGGTGTTAAAACTTGTCTGAAAAAATAAGGCACTGAGCTTACTGATATACCTGAGTTTATCGATTCCATGTGATTTTTAAACAAAAATGTCAGCATAACATAATTATATGACTAAGATTGTAATTCAGACAGTAGGCGAGAGAAAATAGGAGAACCAGAGCACTCCAAACCTAGATCTTATCTTCCCAGTTTGCACTAAAACCTTATTGTTAGTGAAAAGTTTATCAGGAGGCAGAGGCAGGCGGATCTTTGTGAGTTGGAGGCCAGTCTGGTCTACAGGGCAAGTTCCAGGATAGGCTCCAAAGCTAAGGAAAAAAACAGTCTTGAAAAAACAAAACAAAAACAAAAAAGGGTAAGTTTATAACTTGAACATGCTCTTTACCTTCTACAGAAATTAATCTTGAGCTGGTGAGATGGCAGAGAGGGCAAAAGTGCGTCCTGTGCAAGCCTGAACTCACTCCCCACAAGCCAAGATGGAAGGAGAGAAGTGACTCACAGCTGTCCTCTGATCTCCTACACGTACTGTGGAATATGCGTGCACGTATCACAAACACATGTCACGTTAAACACACACACAATAACACACATGCATGCACACATCACAAACACAGCATGTGCTACACACCATACTCACGCAGCATATGACACATTACAGAGCATAACACACATATCATATCACACAGAGAATAATACACACACGACAAAAGATACGCATGTACAACACGCAGCACGTGCAAACACTACATAAAATAAAAAGGACATCAATGCTGCCTAAGTACTGTGGCACTAACATGTAGACAGAGGTATTAGGTTTCAAAGTTTAAGATCAGCCTGGGCTACATTAAGAGTTTATCTTAAAAAGAAAACAGTACTCAAACTTGCTTTAATTAAACAGGAAGAACTCCTTTAAACTCTCAAAACACAACTAAGGAGTTATTACACTATCTTTTGTTTTCCAGGGGAAAAAATGAGGCAAGAAAAGAGAAAAAGACTGTAGAGAGCCAGAAATTGAGAAAATAGTTGTAGACGGAACTTTCTGTCCTGTCTGGTCCCACAGCTGTTCAGTCCCAAAGAAACACACAGAGGCTTATATTAATTATAAATTATTTGGCCTATTAGCTCAGGTTTATTATTAACTAGCTCTTACGACTTAAATTAACCCATAATTCTTGTCTATGTTTAGCCACGCAGCTCGGTACCATTCCTCAGTGAGGCATTCTCATCTTGCTTCCTGTGTGTCTGGCTGGTGACTGATTGTCTGTCTTTCCTCTTCCCAGAATCCCCCTAGTCTGGTTGCCAAGCCTATACTTCCTGCCTGGCTACTAGCCAATCAGTGTTTTATTAAACCAATATGAGTGACAAATCTTACAGTGCACAAGAGCATTATCCTACAGCAAAGAGTGTTACCATCTTCCTTATCAGTTCTTTGGACTTAAGGTTATAAACAGGATTAAACTGGAAGACTGGAAAAAGATACTCCTAATAAGTGGTAAGCATTCACACAATCCACACTGACCTAAACGGGCAAGTCAAAAACTATCACAGAGACAAAAGAAAGATATTCTGTAAAGATAAAAGGCCAATTTGCCAACAACAGCAACTAGCACACATTTATACAAGCCCACTTAAGAACACCCAAAAATTTCAAGTGAAAATTGGCAGAACACACAATGACATTGTAATAGTAGGAGATTGAAATACCTAAGCTTCAACAAGATATCCAGACAGAAGATCAATAAGGAAATAGATAATCTTAACAACCCCACAATCTGGAAGTCTTAAGAGGCATACATAGAACATTCTACAGAACAGTAGCAGAATGCTAATTCTTCTGAAATGTATATATCCATTATGTGTTAGGTCACAAAACAAATCTTCATAAATTTAACAAGAATCAGAAAGATGGCTCAGCAGATAAAGGCACTGATGACTTGGATTCCATCCCTAGGATCCATGTGGCAGAGAGAAAAGAACTGGTTCCTCAAAGTTATCCTTGGACCTTCACTCAGTCACATACAAACACACACACGCGCGCACAAATACACACAAAATTAACAGGATTGAAAAAGAATCACATCTTTTCCAACCACAACAGAACGAGACTAGAATTCAATAGAAAACTAAGGGCTTTAGAAAGACACAGAAATTAAACAATATACTTCTGACCAGTGACCATGAGTTAAAAGAAGAAATTAAAAAGGAAGTTATAAATTATATTGAAGTCAACAGAAATGAAATACAACATACCAAAAGTAAGGAGCACAGCAAAAGGGTATTAAGGAAGAAATGTATATAGGTGAAGCAAATGCTTACATTAAAGAAAAAAAAATTTCTGAAATCCCAGGGCTGGGTGGTTGAGGTAGGAGGATAGCAAGTTCGGTGTTTGCCTAGGCTACAAGTGAGACTGTCTCAACAAGTTTGAAAAGTGCTCTACTCAGTAGAAGGACACTTACCTAGCACGCCCAAAGCTCTATGTTTGATACACTGCACTACAGAGGAAAGTTAGTAAAAGAAAACAAAGGTTAGAACAGAAATAAAAGAGAGGAAAATGTTGAGTAACTGAACAAAATGAGAGTTGGCTTATAAAAAGATCACCAATACTGATGAACTGACTAGGAAAAAAGATACATAAGAAATATTTTAAAACCATATAAGCAAATCAGAATGCAAAAGAATGAATTACAAAACTAAACATGTTGATTAAAAGAGCAAACAATAGTTCACTTAAAGCTGAAAACAAAGTTCTATTTAAGAAAAAACTATTGGGGCAGCCAGAAGCCACCTAAGTACCCACCCTGGGCAGCAGGTGCCACTAAGATGAGGTGGGAAAGACAGAGAACATGGTGGGAAAGACAGAGAACATGGTGGG
>NC_022014.1:62297096-62305113 GCF_000317375.1 Microtus ochrogaster
GGTGGGAAAGACAGAGAACATGGTGGGAAAGACAGAGAACATGGTGGGGAGACAGAGAACATGGTGGGAAAGACAGAGAACATGGTGGGGAGACCAGAGAGAACAAGAAGCGGAGTGGCTCATGCACTGTGGAGAGAGTTGGTGCTGGAGATGCTACAGCGGGAGGAACAGGCAGATATGAGAGCCTGCACTGCTACCTGGGGCCATGGTAATAGCCAGGCCTGGCTGCTGCCTAGGGCCATGACTGGGTCTGTGGCCCTACTGCAGCTGGTGTCTGTGTTGATGTCTAAGGCCCCTGTTATCACCAAAGGTCGCTCAGATGTCCATAGTCTGGGCTGCCAACTGAAGCCATGCTGATATCCAAGCTGGCCCTGCCCTTGCTGGCCACAGAAAAGCCAGTCACTATGAGAGCAGTAGCATGGGGCAGGGGGCTCTGAGGCCTGGCTGACCAGATTCGGGGCTTTGAGTTGTCCCACCCCAACATCTATCCCATCTATGAGCTAAGTGGCCTGTCCTGCCGAACCATAGTCGCAGGATCCCCATGACACAGGACAGCAGCAAGATATCTGAGACGTAGGAAGTGTTCAGTACAAGCGGTGTAGCAGAGGAAGAAAGAATGAACATTTTCAGATAAAGCTATTGGGGCAAAAGGATATACTGGGTGACACACGATAGCTTCCAATGTCACCACAATGAATGAATGTGACAGAGGGCGGGGCAGACAGAGTGGAGCAGCTGGAGTATGGCAGCTGGAGGTGTGACAGCTATGACTGGAAGGAGAGAAGGCAGAAAAGGTCATTGCCAGGGGGCCGGCAAGGTTTGCTTAGGTTTTGGTTTTTTGTTGTTTTGGTTTGTTTTTTAATTTAAATTTAAAATTTTTATTTTGTTTTGGGGGAGAGGTTATAAAGGTGGAGGGCAGCTATGGAAGGACCTGGAAATGAGAGAGGTTGGGGTGCCTGGTGTGAAATTCCCAAAGAATTAATTTAAAAAATTATGTTTAAAAATATATAAAAAAACTATCAAATTTTACATGATTGCACTCAGGTGCCATGGCATCCATGCAGAAGTCACATGAGTTGGTCCTCTCCTTACACCATGTGTGTTCCGAGGATTCAGGTGGTCAGGCTTGGAGGCAAGCACCTTTATTTGCTGAGCCATTTCGCTAGCCACTATATCCCCATTTTAAAATACTGGGGCTGGAGAGATAGCACAGTGGTTAAGAGCACTGGCTGCTCTTCTTAGAAAACCCAGGTTCAATTCCCAGGACCCACAAGACAACTCATAGCCATCTGCAACTCCAGTTCCAAGGGATCTGACCCCCTTTTCTGGTCTAAGGACACTAGGCATGCAGGTAGTGCATGCATTTCTGTGCATGCGCACACACACAGGCAAAATATCCATATACATAAAAATAACTCTCAAAAAAGAAAAGAAACATTTCCAATAAGGAAAGTTACCTTCCTTTTCTTTCTTCTTTTTTTAAAACTTATTTTACATGCATTGGTGTGAAGGTGTGAGATCCCCTGGAACTGGAGTTACAGACGGTGGCGAGCTGCCACATGGGTGGTGGGAATTAAACCCAGGTCTTCTAAAAAGAGTGACCAGTGCTCCTAACTGCCGAGCCATCTCTCTAGTCCCAAAACCTACCTTCTTATTATCACTGAGAATTAGCAAATCCAGCCAGAATTAGCTTCCAATGATACCTAGACTTTAAACATTTCTCATCTGCTGCTCCCACGTTCTTAAGTCACCAATCACCTGCCACCCTGCTTCACTCGACTTTGTTAAAGTGTTGTCTTGTTCTTCCTGCGATTTCTGAAGTCCCCCCTTTTGCCCACATAGCATCCAGTACAGTCCGTTAAAAACTAAGGCTAGGGATGGGCATGTGGCTCAGTTGGCAGGATGCTTGTCTTGCATGCACAAAGCCATGGGTTCTATCTCCAGCAAAGCATAAACCAAAACCAGTGGTGTACACGTGTAATACTCAGGAGGGAGAGACACAGAAAGATCTGAAGCTCATCCCTTAGCTACACATCAGTTCATAGCCAGCCTGGGATATAAGAGACTGCTTCAAACAACACCGAAGCTTAAGTCAATGCCTCAAAGGCCTCCTATTGCACTTAGACTCTATCCCGAAGCCATACTGCACTGTGGTCTTCCCTGGCCCCTTCTCTGACCTCCACACATTGCTATAGGCACACCAGCCTTTCCTACTACAAGGTTTTCCACCTGAACATTCCCCTGCTATCAAAACTGTTCTCTCCCTTCCCTCCCTCCTTGACTTTTATTCAACATCACTTTCTCAAACAAACTTTCCTAAATCATCATGTCAGAATTATAAACCATCTCTTATATCCCCAGAATTCTTTTTCCCCTTCTCAAACTGTATCAGACCCCTTGAGCTGCTATAACGAAATGCCACAGACTAAGTGACTGAACAACAGAAATGGATTTTTCACAGTCCTAGAGAGGGACAAGGGTTCTCTTCCTGCCATATAGATGGCCTCCTTTACTCCATGTCCTCACATGGCCTTTTGCCTGTGCCCATGCAGAGGAGAGCAACAGGCTCTCTAGTGCCTTTTGGTGCAAAGACACAAACGCTATGAGACCAGGTCCCATCCTCAAGGTCTTCGTATAACCTTAAGTACATCGTTAGAGGTTTGCCCCATCTTCAAATGTAACCAGACTGGAGGTTATAGCTGCCACATAGGCTTGTTAGCACACACACATCAAGTAATAACATTATCTAACATATCCTTATCTTTTTATACCCAGTTTAACTTCAACTTCTCATCCCTGGAAATGTCAGGAAAGCAATTAACTTTCTTTTATGTTTAGTTCTTTGGTGATTGTCTAATACTAGAATACATCACATGTAGAAAATGCTCAATAAATACAATAAATATGTTAGATGAACTTAATAATCAACAAAGTTCAAACCAATGGCCAATCAAGGAAGATAGAGAATGGCAAAAACAAAAACAAAACAAAACAAACAAAAATCTCACAACTACAAAACCTGGGGCCAAAGTCTTCTACGAAAGATTATTCAGTGATAGTAAGATGACAAGAGACGGAGGGGAGAAGTGAGACATTGGAGGACACGAACGCAGACTGGGGGTTTGCTGGTGAGGTCCATTGGCCTTCTCCTCCCTTCTCTTTACTCCATCCCCCTTATCCCAGCTTCTCCCCCAGCCCTCGGCTCTCCTTCTCCTTTTTTGCTCCCACTGCAGGAGACCCTCAAAGGGCATGTGTGCACAGCTTGTTTCCCTCTTGTCCGGAGTAACTGGATGCACAACTCGGTTGCTACGGTCTTTTAAATATCACAGCTAGGTACCTAGCAATCAAACAGCTTAAAGGAAAGTACTTGGACACAGACCTGCCTCTGTTTTTCAGGGTTACTACATGAGAAAAAACACAAGTATTTCTAAGCTATTTTTATAGGTCATAAAAAGTAAATGCTAGTCATATTCGGAGACTAGCTGACACACAGTGACAGGGATGATTTAGTTTAGCAATTGCTGTCCACATTACTTGGATTCATTAGCCTTAGAGGCAGGTTTTTGAAAAAGTCACATCTCACAAATTAAAAGAATACTTTGGAATGCCTGTGTCTTATCTGGATATTGTCATTTCACTTTTTCAAGCTTCTTAAAACCAGTATGTCACCAGGGAGGCAATAAGTCAGAATCCTGCATTTGTCCGATGTCCGTAGCTTTTACAGACCAGATGTTCACTACATTAATAATGCACTAACCCAGAGTCTCTTTTTGAAACTTTAGAAAGTGCAAATTGCATTAAGACCTCTCTGCCCTCATTACTGGTATTGTTACAATCCTAGCCCTTTGGAAAATGGTTTTTGGCATGTGTTTCTCTTCATAATTTTGCCGTTTACTCACTTTAATAGCCAGTACTCAAGTCCTAATGTATTTAATAGTCCTGTCTAAATAGACTATCTCCTATAATCCTATTCACATAATTTGCTCCGTAGGTAAAATGTAATCATATTTTTCCATCTGAAGATGATTCTTTGCTATTCATTTCATGAGGTATTAATATTTGAGAAATATATTCTTTCATCCAGGTGATAGATATGTGTGAGTGGTAGGTTAGAAATAAGAGTATTTTTAAATACTAATAAAAATGAAAAATTAGTAGTTTTTCTAAATAACATCTTTAGTTAACGTAAGATGAGCATAGCCTTAGTGTTCAGTATTCAAATATAAACTATAAAAAGACCTAAAACAGTAATTTCTACTCAAGTAGTTACATTTGACTTAGCACTCTGACTTCAACATCTCAGGGTTAAACTCCATGAATGCTCGCGCAGTCAGTAGTACACTTGGAGAAAGAATCTGGGTAGATACCACCCTGAAGTGAATACAAGGTTCACTGCAGTTTTTGGCAACCTGAACAGAAACAAAAGATCCTGAAATTCTCTGAAAAAGAGTATTCTTCTTACTAGTGGGTTAAAAGCCCAAGAGTCTGAAGATGTCAGAGCTGCACTACTGAGAACAACCGATTTTATACGCACAGATACACAGGAAAGCACAATAGTTACAATGTGAATGTAAAAACCAAACAGTACTTAAGAAGTAATTCATTTAGTTCAAGGGACAATCTAGTTAATTAAAATTTCTTGAACAGAAACTAGGAACTTATAGCTATTTGTGTATGGAAAAAATGTCTTTTTTAAAAAATATTTATTTATTAATTATGTATACAATATTCTGTTTGTGTGTATGCCTGCAGGCCAGAAGAGGGCACCAGACCCTATTACAGATGGTTGTGAGCCACCATGTGGTTGCTGGGAATTGAACTCAGGACCTTTGGAAGAGCAGACAATGCTCTTAACCTCTGAGCCATCTCTCCAGCCCCTGGAAAAAATTTCTAACTTTGAAAAATGGATTCAGAACTTTTGTTGACTTACCAACACTGATGAACAGGAGATTCGTTAATGCATGGATTAACCATATAATTAAAAATGTATATATTTGACCATTCTTGCTATTTTAAGAAGTGATGGCTTAGCAAACGTTGGATGAAATCTGGATGTATAAATTTATTCACACAAAAATCAACTGTGTGTTTGATTCTGTGAGATTAAGTACAACCCCCTCCCAAATCAACTGTATTTCTAAACTCCTGTAAAAGGACAAGAACTAATGTTAACTAGAATGTGATGGCAGAGCTACGTTGTGAGAACCAACACAGACTACAGGCTGAGAAAAACAAAGGAGCAAGAAGCAAATACTGCGATGTTTCCTACGTTACCACTGTCAGATACCGCTAGGTTTAATCTGCTGCAAACCTGAACTACGCAAGCTGTAGGGACAATACGTGGGGAAAGCTTCATTTACAATGTAGAAGATTGTAACAAAATACTGACTACATGTGACAGGAAACAGGTGAGGAGGCATAGAAGCATCACACCAACACAGAGACTCACAGACCACAAAACGCATCAGCAAGAGAAAAAACAAAGTTTCTACAAAATAACCAGAACAAATCGGAAAATGACAGCAGTTGGTCCTAACCTACTGTGAGGGTAGAACATGCAAGTCTCCCAAGGGCTCAGGGGCTGAAGGCCTGGTAGGCAGCATGTAAGGCGGCATGGCTTATCTAGAAGTAGGTCACTCCTTTACAACCTTGAAGAGCATGCTGGGTCCCTGAGACCTTATTTTCCTTGTGCCCGGTTTCTAGATGCCATGAGGTGAGTTTTCTACCAAGTGCTTCTATCATGAGGCCTTGCCGCAGGCCTAAGAGCAGTCTGGTAGAGTGGCCACAGACTAAAACCTCTGCAAGCATGAGCTTTTCCCTCTGTAAAATACTTCCTCTCAGGTATTTCATCACAATGATAGAAAGCTAACACAAGTACCAATAATTACCATGAATACAATGAATCCAACTATATAGTAAAAAGTCATAGAGAATAAATACATAAAATATATATCCTAGGGCTCAGTATGATGGTGCATGCCTTTAATCCAACATTCAGAAGGAAGAGACAGGCAGCTCTCTTTGGGTTCAAAGTCCTGTTTTTTGGTTTTTTTTTTTAAAAACAAAGAAGCTAAAAGGATAAACCCCTAACTATATGCTCCATAGAAGAGAATTACCTCCCCTTAAAGGACATATAAAAATAAGGAAGCCATGCAAAAAAGATCTCCTTCCAAGGCTCAGGGATCATTGCAGAAGAGGGGGCAGAAAGAACGCAAGCACCAGATACAATGGATGAATACAGGGAAACAGTATCCTCTGGACACACAGGGCGGCTATACATATGAACTGAAGTTGTTTGTCTTTGCTAAGTACATAAACCTATATATAGAAAGCTCTAACACCACTAACAAAACAAAAACCCTAAAAAGTAAGTTAAAAAAATTAAAGTTGCAGGATATAAAATCAACATGCAGAAATCTGTAGTATGGGCTGAAAGGGACATAGAGGCAGAGTTTGCCTGCCTAACATGTGCAAAGTCCTGGGTTCTATTCTAATACAATGAAAAGAAAACCATCTGTGATGTTTCCATATGCTAACAATGATCTATAAAAACGGAAGGAGGGAAACAATAAAGAAACATTTTACTGACCAGAGAGCCAACTTATAGATTTGAAAGGAAAAAGTTGCATCCACTAAGGGTTTAATAATCAAAATATATTCCCAATACAACAAAATAAAAGCAGAAAGAGGGAAGGAGGAAGAAAAGGAAATGAGAGGGGAAAATTTAAAATGAGGGGAATAAAAAGAATTTGAGAAAGAAATGGAAAAAGAGGCAAAAAGAAATCAAACAAACAACTGGAGGCCACCAAGAGAGACCCAGATGGGATACACAACCTTCAGAGAAGGAAACTGGGGAGATGGGAGATGAGGGTCATGGGATCAAGGTGAGGGACCTAGGTCCCAGTTTCTGCTTCAGAGTCCTGGCTGACAGTCTGGGTCTCTAGCGGGCTCAGAACTCAGACTGGGGACTGGGCAGGCATACAACTAGGACTTCTTTCAGTAGGTGGGATGCATCAGTGAGGTTCCCAGCAGCCTGGGTGAGAAGTGCCAGGAACAAAGGTTCAATCTTCGAAGCCCCGAGGCTACCCCTTAACCAAGCTATTTTAATTACTTACCAAAATGTGGTTTGTGTTCACCAACTATTTTCCAGTGACCACAGGAAAGAACACAAGTATGCCAATGTCTGTGGTTAGGTAGCAGATAAGTTGAACAACTACTACGCCTAACCTCTAATCACACAACCACCTTACCACAACCCTAAGGTCTTAACACCATAAAGACTTCTACTTAACACAGAAGCGGTGTTCTACCTACAGAAATGTCAAACATCTAAATAATAATAATAAAACTTGGGTGTAGCAATTTGTCTTTTAGATTAGCTTAAAAATGGCATTGTAAATTTCTCAACATAAAAACTTAATGCTAATAGTTGGGCAGTGGTGGCCTTTAATTCCAGTCACTCGGGAGGCGGAGGGAGAGGCAGGCGGATCTCTATGTGATCTCTGTGAGTACAAAGCCAGCCTGGTCTACAGAGCTAGTTCCAGGACAGCCTCCAAAGTTACAGAGAAACCCTGTTTCAAAAAAACAAAACAAAAAACCTTAATGCTAAATAGTAACACATATAAAAACTCTTAATAGAGACTGAACAGAAAAACTTCATTTTATTCTTCACTTAACATTCAGTGGTAAATGAGGAGAGGTCTGAAAACTGGTGCCCTCTCCTGGCCTTCTTGGGCACCAGGAACACACGTGATACACAGATGCAGACAAAGCATTCAGAGACAAAATAAATCTAAAAAATGTTACTAAAATATATACAAGACAAAACAAAAAGGAAATTATTGTGTGTCAGAAGAAAGAAAGAAAGAAAGAAAGAAAGAAAGAAAGAAAGAAAGAAAGAAAGAAAGAACCACCAAGAATGGAACAAATAAGCCGGGCGATGGTGGCGCACGCCTTTAATCCCAGCACTCGGGAGGCAGAGGCAGGCGGATCTCTGTGAGTTCGAGACCAGCCTGGT
>NC_022014.1:62305683-62307444 GCF_000317375.1 Microtus ochrogaster
TTGGTTAATTAATAAAGAAACTGCCTAGGCCCATTTGATAGGCCAACCCTTAGGTGGGTGGAGTAAACAGAACAGAATGCTGGGAGAAAGAAGCCGAGTCAGGAGTCGCCATGATTCTCCCACTCCAGACAGACGCAGGTTAAGATCTTTCTTGGTAAGCCAGCTCATGGTGCTACACAGAATATTAAAAATGGGTTACATCAATATGTAAGAGCTAGCCAATAAGAGGCTGGAACTAATGGGCCAGGCAGTGTTCAAAAGAATACAGTTTCTGTGTAATTATTTTGGGTAAAGCTAGCCGGGTGGCGGGAAGTGGCCCACCGCTCCTTCTACAGCCTGGGTGGAGGTGAACGAGAGGAAAAAATACAAGGTTAAGAGACACAGGAGCGCACCTGTGACATATGGGTGGTTCTGAGCCATAACTGGTGCTAGGGATTAACCAAGGGCCTCTGAGGCAATATATTAAAACTCATTACTGATTGGTTCATGCAATCCCAGCACTCAGGGACCTAAGCAGGAGGAGTGTCAAGGGTTTAAGATCAACCTGAGCTATGGAGAACTTCTCTCAAAAAAAAAAACAATGATATCTTTGGATCACAAACATTATTCATGTACCATTTTCCTAGTATTTTAGAAAATGAGTTAATTTTGACAGCATTAGAGTCCACTTAGAGTCAACACAACTCACACACCAAGTCAATGCAGAAAACAAAAAATTATTTTTGCTACTGATTGGTCTGAGTCGCAGGACAGACTCGGGAGCTGAACTGCGAGTCCCAAGCCAAATGTTACAACACTTTTATACAGGAAAACCCCAACAACATCTAAGCCAAGTTACGGTTGCATTTTTCTATGAGCCAGGATTCAGGGATAGGGGACTTTCTGAGGAACACTGATCTATGTGATAATAAATAACATTTTATAGCCAAAAAAAAACAACAACAACAACAAAAAACTTTTATCTTTTCTAGTGAGACTTTTAAGTGAAGCAGTAATAAAACAAAAAGGCAACAATTGTCACAAATAAAATAACATGATACTGGAAGAATCGTAATTGTTTCTCACTCTAGAAATTTATTGTGGTAATCCCACATCTCTTTTAGAGGCAAATTAATTAATTAATTAAACAAAAACCAACAAATAGTAAACAATTCCTTACCTTGTAAGATGGCAAAAAGCACAAAATTCCTTGGCTCACAGTCTGGCACACAGATAACAAAAGCATTCCCACTTCGTCCTGGAACTCAAATGTTTCGGTATGTTGGAAGGTAGCACAGAGATTCCGGCCCTTAGGGCCTGAGCCAACAGTACCAACCCAAACCTAGAAAGGAATATTTTAGTATTAGCGTTATGCCTAAATAAAGCAGGAAAATTAATATTTAGTTCGCAGTGATTTCAGGAAAAGATGACCAAACAAACTTAACAGAAATTTATTTGAACCTGGAAGCCTTTAATACTTTTAATTAATTGAATACAATTAGGCTGGTACCTATCTAAAAATCCTAACTCTTGAATACCACTGTAATCCTCACAGTAACTGCAAAGATACGACCATCAGCAACTCCAGTTCCAGGGGATCCCATACCCTCTTCCGTCCTCTGCAGGCACGTGGCATACTTACACATCCAGGCAAACACTCGCACACATAAACTTTTTTAAAAAAGTACATGTAGCCGGGCGGTGGTGGCGCACGCCTTTAATCCCAGCACTCGGGAGGCAGAGGCAGGCGGATCTCTGTGAGTTCGAGACCAGCCTGGTCTA
>NC_022014.1:62308799-62309935 GCF_000317375.1 Microtus ochrogaster
TAATTTTAAAAAACATTTACTTTTACTATTTTTCATTTCATGTGTGTTTGTGTGCAGGTGCTGAGGAGGCCAGGGAATCAGATCCCTCTGGAGCTGGAGTTACAAGTACCTGTGAACCACCCAGAGCAGTGCTGGGAACTAAATCTGGGTCCTCTGCAAGAGCAAGAAGTACTTTTAAGTGTTGATCTATCTCTCTAGCCTTGGAATTTATATTTTTTTTCTAAAGAAAAAGTGAAGAAAATCAATAGACAGATAGCTATACAATGATGCTTCCTGCAGCACAGGAAGAAATTTGATACATTTGATACATGCTGCCCCAGATGAATGCTGAGGACTTCAGCTACAGTACTGACAGCTCTTCAAGCTGTTATGCTGAGTACAGGGGAAAAAAAAGCCAATCACAGAAAGACAAGCACCTTGGGATTGCACTTACAAGAGTTATCCAGATAGAGCAGTAAAAGCCACAGAAACAGAAGGAGAATGTTAGGGGCTGGTGAAGAAGGAGAAATGAAAAAGTTCTTGAGATTAACTGTGCCAGCAAATGGATATATGTAATATTAAGCTGTGCACTTAAAAATGGTAAATTGGTAATTTTTACTCCACATGGATATTTTAAATCATAATTGAGATTGAAAGGTAGTTTTCAAGCTGACAGACAATACGGAAACTGTTTAGTTATGCCATATGCATTATTATGATTCCAGTGAAACTCCAGGTTAAATGGACTTTGTACATTAGAGTGAAAACATAATTAATTATAGAATAGCAATCTTATGAAAAATTACACTGAATTTGCTGACCTGCATTCACTTCTGTTTCTAAACAGGGCAGCAGGAAATGTGGAGTCTATACTCCCACTGCACTACTGCTAAAAGCGATGCTTCTCAACGGGCTCATGCTGGCATTTGGGGAAGCAAATTCCTGGTTACACAGACATGCAGAATTATCAGTCCCAACCACTAAATGTCAGGAGTTTTCAGACACTAAAAGTGCCCCCACAAGTAAACCTAGAGTAGATAGAGTTTTACAAAGAATTAGAACCAGCCGGGCGATGGTGGCGCACACCTTTAATCCCAGCACTCGGGAGGCAGAGGCAGGCGGATCTCTGTGAGTTCGAGACCAGCCTGGTCTACAGA
>NC_022014.1:62310035-62318335 GCF_000317375.1 Microtus ochrogaster
GTGAGTTCGAGACCAGCCTGGTCTACAGAGCTAGTTCCAGGACAGGCTCCAAAGCCACAGAGAAACCCTGTCTCGAAAAAAAAAAAAAAAAAGAATTAGAACCATGTTAGGTACATAGGTGATGTTAAGTTAGTAGCTTAACTATTTCAAGTTACTTCATAAAAAGAAACAGAGCCAGAAGTGCTGACTCGTACCTACAGGTTCAGCACTTGAGAGGTAGTGGCAAGAAGATCAGGAGTTCAGAGTGACCCTTGACTATACAGCAAGCCTATACAGCACAAAACAAAACAAAACGGTGATGGAGAGATGGCTCACTGAGTAAGAACGTGTACGGCTCTTACAGAAGGCCTTGGTTCTCATAACCCACGTCACCTGCTTCACAAATGCTTGCACCTCAAGTTCTAGGGATGCCTCTTCTGGCCCATGCTGGTATCTGCATGAGCCCAGCACAAATAAGCTAATGAAGGTATACCGGGGAGTTTTTAGTAGTCACTGAGTCCAAAGAGTCACAGCTGCCAGGGCAGCATCGGTACTCGGTGCGCTGGTAAGCAGTTGACAAGATTACCTTTTATTCTAAAACTAAAATGTTAATTTCCTATCAGAGTTTGCTTATTAGAATTGATGGCGTCCTTTAAGTTACTTATATGGAATTATACTCAGGTAAAAAGACTGAGAGCTTCAACAAAATAAAGCAAAGCAGCTCACCTGTGAGTTACTGATGACATGGTTAGCCTCTAGCTGGATGTTAAATGTAACACCAAGCTCGGATGAAAATGATTTTAGAGGTGACAGTGTTCCTGATGTTAGGACAATGGTTCGTACTTTGTTATTAATATCTGAAAAGGCCTACAAGGAAACACGGAACAAATGAGGTCATCTTTTGAAAAAGCCAAACAGTCATTTAATTGTTGGTTCTGGTCAAGATGAGTTTGCACTTAGGGCAGAGTGAGCTTACCACAGCTGGATTTAAGCACCAAAAGTTTAGCACATTAACTCCAATTTTCTGTCGTGAATGTTTTTTATTTTTTGGTAGAGCCAAGACTCCATTTTTATCAAAAACAGCAATCTGATTTGTCCAGGAGTAAGTTTGCTGAATAGCAATTTTATAATCATCTGCAAATCTAAATGCAAAGACAATGCTAACTGAATGACACATTCTAAAACAATGACCACATTACATAACATCAAACCTGATACTCGCAAAACTCAACATCCTGACACGCCTTCCCACACAAAGAAACCAGTCACCCTCACTAGTTAATAAATGAAATTTTGAAAGATCAACCTGATGAATGCCATTTTTAACTCAGGAGAATCTTAAATGTTACAGTTGTCTAAATGTATAGATTGTTCTTACTGACACAGATTCGGAGCAATTGAAATGAGTCTTTCTCCCACTAATGAAAATAAATATTAAATCAGTAAATAAGTGGGTTTAATGAACTATTCTTTGACTTTTGGTCTTCCAGTCCTAAGTTTAAGAATCTTCATTTTAAGTGTAATTTGGGTCTTGTCTGTCAGTACCTGCTATTTTCTCTCAAGAGGTAGTCCAGCACCATGAAGAGCCCTTTGAGCATTATCTGAGTTGAAGCACTAATAATAGGTATGTGTACTGCTTCTTCTTTACCGTGGACCGATGTCACTTTTTCTTCTTTTTGAAGAACAGTTGAAAAATGTCTCTGGAAGAAATTACCATGTTATTCATTAAGGGGTAGAAAGGACGACAGAAGGAAAATCCTTTGCAAAGTATAAATACAAGCCGAAATGAAGCAGGTACACATGACTGCAAAAATGCAGGTCATTTTGTACTTCTACTTTTGTCTCTTTGCCTGTCACAGTGGTTAGGATGAAACTCTCGGGCTTTGAGCATACCAGACATTCACTCAATAACTGACCTACAACCTGAAACCAGCAATGCAGTTTGGATTTCCATGTTAGCACTTTAATAATAGGATGCTTCAGTAAAGACACTTAGGAGGATAACTTCTTCAGCTGGTGTGCTATTTAGTACTTTTCAAAAGCAATGAACTAAAAAAAAAAAAAATCCAATTGACTTTTAATAGAGTTTATGTTTCCCTGAATGCCTGAATTATATACGCAAGAACTCAGGTAATGAGACTATCACATAATAAACAAATTTTATTAATATCTATTTTTGTTCCTATTGTTTTGGTGAATGAATCCAAGTATTCAAGAATACTAGGAAGGGCCAGGCATGGCGTTGCACGCCTTTAATCCCAGCATTTGGGAGGTAGAAGTGTTATGCCCAAATTACTAACCGTGTAATTTCCAATGCAAATTACATGAGGGTCTTTGTTTTACAAACCCAAGTCTGGAACACCACTTACCAGCACCCCAGCGAGGTGGGTGAGGAAAGGGTGGCAGGGAGCCTGGGGAGGAGAGAACTTTTAAAGGGGAAATGCTGTAATCAGGGGAATTCATGTCCTGTCATCTAGGGATTGGGTAAGGAGGGCATAGGGTAAGGTAGTTTCTGAAACCTCTGGTCAGTTTTTGGGCACTAAAACCCTAAGAGCCATAATAACTGACAAGGTATCTTCAAGGGCAGGATGCCTCTTAGGAATATCTGGACCTTGTTAAGTTTTACGGCCCTGCTCTCTAGCTCCTTAACTGGCTATTTTTCAGGGTATCCGCTCAAACTCCGCTATCACAGCACATTTCTGGAACTGAGATCAGGCTCCTGATCATTATATGGCTTTAAGATGAAGCCCTTTCTCTAAAACAGAGTTTAAAAAGTCAGGCCTTCACAAAAGCAGGCAGATCTCTGTGAGTTCAAGGCCAGCCTGGTCTTGATCCAGGACAGCCAGGGCAGTTCTACAGAGAAACCCTGTCTTGAAAAACAAAAACAACAACAACAACAACAACAACAACAAAAATATATTAGGCAGGGACTCTACTGAGACATACCTCAGGCCTGAGAAGCAAAATTTAAATAATTTAAGGAAACAGTAAAATAAGAAAATAAAAATCCAAGAACAGATGCCTTGAAGAGTAAGCACAGGTGAGTATCAGCTAGTTCACTCTTGCCCCGAGAAAAAAATCCCTCAGTCTACAAATCTTCCCTGGAGAAAAAGTAAGAATACGGTTATGAATAATGGAATGAAGGAAATATAAAATAAAGCACACACACACTGGATGTGGCAGCACATGCTTACACTCATACCACTGGGATGAAGCGAGTGCTCAGGGCCATCACTGGGCATCTAGCAAGCTCAAGGCCAGATTATGTTGCTTAAGTAAGATCTTGTCTCCACAAGAGAAAAACAAAATATACAATATTATTTAGTCTTATTTAAAAACAAAAGGGCCACGGCTGGAAGGATGGCTCAGTAGTTAACACTGGCTGCTCCTCTGGAGGACCCAGGTTCAGTTCCCAGCACTCATGGCAGCTCACAGTTGTCTGTAACTTCGGGTCCAGATGGACACGAAGCCTTCTTCTCACCCCCGAGGCACCAGGCATGCACATGATGCGCGCACACACACACAGGCAAACTCTCATTACAAAAACAACAAAAAATAAACCTTTCCTGGGTTTAGTCTATTAAACACAGACCTTACCCTACACCAAGAAAATAGAATATTGTTAAGATATCAGTTTCTGCTCAAATTGACCTATAGACTCAATGCAATCAGAGACAATACCCCAGTGAGTTCGTGGACAGTGGTAAACTAATTCTAAAATTTATATAGACAGGCAAGAATTCTAGAACAGCCCACACAATATTGGAGAGGGACAGAGAGCTGGCACTATCCTCCTTAATACAAAGACAATGTTGTATTTGCAGATACTGGGGCACAACAGAAACCCTAGAAATAACCCTCAAGGATATAACCAACTCTCTCCAGCCAAGAAAGAGAGATAACCGAGGAGAAGGGAACCCCTTCCATACGTAGTCACGGACAGACTAACTGCAGTTCACACTAACTAGACAGACCTTACAGGTTCCACAAAAATAAATCAAAAAATCACCCAAAGTAAACTGGAAAACATAAAACTTCCAAAAAACAGGAGCAAATCTAGATGACTGTGGAGTTTGTGTTGGGTTTTTAGATATAAAACCCAACACATAGCTCATGAGAGGGAAATAAAAGGAAAGATAAGAGTCATTAAAATTAAAATCTTCTGCTCTGTGTAAGTTGCTGTCAATGAGATGAAAAAGCCAAGTCACAGACTGGGAAAATATAACTATAAACACTTATCCAATGAAGCATTTGTATTCAAAATACATGAAAATCTCCTAAAGTGCAACAAAAACTAAACAGTGAGCAAAAGACACAAGAACAACTTAGCAAAGGGGCTGGTTGTTCTTTGTCGACTCGACACAACCTAGACATATCTGGAAGGAGGGATCTTAACTGAGAAAAACGCCTGCATCGGGCTGCTGGTCGGCAAGTGCATTTCAGACTAGCGCGGGTGGGCGCGGGTGGGCCCAGCCCCTACCAGGACCACCTCAGGGCAGGTGGTCCCACAGTGTAAGAAAGCAGACTCAGGAAGCCACGAGAAGGAAGTCAATAGCAGCATTTCTCCAGTCTCTGCTTCAGCTCTGCCTTCAGGTTCCTGCCTCCACTTCCCTCAATGAACTGTGTAATCAGGATATGTAAGCCAAATAAATCCTTTCTACTCAAGCTGCTTTTGGTCATGGTGTTTGATCACAGCAACACAAACCCTAAGACCAAAGAACTTAGACAGATGCCAAGTGAATAGATAAAAAGAAACTAAATATCCTGTCTTGGGGAATTGTAAATTAAAAGAGCAAAGAGAAGCCAAGCTTAGTGGCTTGTCCTGGAACTTCAAATGCAGATGAGAAGGTGAAGCAACAGGAATCCATGGAAACACAAGCGGATGTTTTTTTCAAGTTAAAAGTACTCTTACCATAGAACTCAAACATTATTCTTCCAAGCATTTCTTGAGAGAAAAAGCCATATCCACAGAAAAACACAAGGATCTACATTTATAACAATTCATGATTGCCCCAAATTAGGAACCACCAATGTTCCTCGCCTGTGAACAGATAAACAAACTGTGGTATACACAGGCAGTGGAATGTTTTCGTGATGAAAAGAAGGAAGGCATCAAGGCGTGAAAAGTTAGGAAGCCCAGGCCCGGGTCTGTACATCACACACACTCTATGTGGGAGGAACTTAACCACATGTTGCTACAAGAAAGACCACATACAGTATGATTCCAATTGCATGGCCTTTTAGAAAAGACAAGACTATGGAATCAGAGATTAGTGCTTGCCTAGGTTTTGTCAAATGGTACAGCAGAGGTATGAAGAGGTGGGATACAGAGGATGTTTTAGGACAGTGAATATGTTCTGCATGATGCCATCATAGTGGATGAGCAGGCAAAACCTAGTTTGGGGCACAATTAATAAAAACCCAGACACAGATATTGTGGTTCAACCTGAAGATCAGAAAAACAAAACAGCCAGCCACTGGCTCTTACTTCTACCTCGGTCCGAAATGTGGACCCTGCCTCCTGAATTCTCAGAATGAGACTGTGTCTGAGAGCTGTCTCCTCCCATTTTATATTCCTCTCTAGGGTTGGGATTAAAGGTGTGTACCACTAACTCCTGGTTTCTATGGCAAACTAGTGTGGCTTCTCGAATTAATAGTATGTCACCACTTCCTGGTCTGTAAGGCTGACCTGTGGGGCTGTTTTACTCTCTCATCTTCAGGCAAGATTTATTTATTAAAATACAAATGAAATATCACTACACTAGTTGACATGGAGGTGACTTGCCAGGACATTTGTGGACTTTGGGAACAATAACACATTAATGTTGATTCATCAACTGTAGCCAGTATATTCCATGACTCTATTCTCAATGGGCAAGACTGGTGTGTCTTTGTTGGGGGAGGGGGAGGATGAGAATATAATGAGAATTCGGAGCTTTCCATTCAAATTTTCTTTATATTTGAAACTGCTCTTAAAAAATAAAGTCTATTAATTTAGATAATGAAATAGGAACAACAAGAAGAAAAAGAACAAATATTGTTATCCCTCCTGCTAAAGGGGAGTCAGAGTCTTGAGGTGATGATAAAAGTATAGAACCTCTATCCTGAAGAATGTGCAAAAGTGATACTCATAATGAGGTTCCTAAAGGTTTAACGACCTCTCCACGAACTTCCAATCTGTTGCAGTACAAAAATAGGAGCTTTTTAGTTTCTGAAATTTTAAGTATTATAATTGACATAAAACATTCACAACCTAAAAATACTGATTTCTTTTAGCTGTGACTAAGAATTACTCCTTAAAAGTCTTATTTTTTCAAACTACATAATAATTTATGTTATCACCAAATGATTATCAGATTTAAATAAGAAAATTTTTAGACAACTTTTAAGCTGTTAGTTTTAAATTCTGACCGTTTTCCTGGATTGTTACAGTTTTGTTTTGTTTTTAATCACTCCTAAATGACATACCGTTGACTAAATGAATGCCACGGGGAGGACCTTACCTGCAAAATGGGAAAAGTGGCACTGGTGATGCCCATTTTGTACAAATTTAAGAGCATTTCGTTTCCACTCCATATTTTACAAGACGACTCATAGTCTCTTTCCACAAGATGCTCAGAATTTGTTTCTAACCAACTGGAATAAAACACACAAACAGTCTGTCAGCCACTGTCATCTCTATATGGCAGAACTGCAAAATTATTATTGTCATCTATGGGTCTGTATACATTTTTTGAAGCTGTTAGTAAACACGCAAGGAATAACACACCTCCAAATGCACATTTCACACTGTAAAATAAGCACTTGCATAAGCGTAGAGTCACACTGCTACACTTACATCCAACACCCATACACGAGGTCTTCATATCAAACCACATAAAAATAAATGCAAGACAAATATTTATGCTGTAGAGTAACGACAAAAGAAATACCTGAAAATGCATAAATAAATTTATTCAAATGTACTCTCACTTAATATCTGCTTGAATGCCATTTTTATACCAAAGATACAAGTAGAAGTTAAGGCAGTATACAAAGTAAAGTTATTCCCATGGAAATTAAATGACTACTAAAGGGAGTCAGAAACAGCAGACACAGAAACAAATACATAAGAAAGGAAATACCAGGGCAAAAGATAGAACTCAAAGGTAGAGTGCTTGCTTAGCATCCAAGAGGCCTTAGGATCAATTCCCAACCCCACAGGAGGGAGTAGTGATATACACAAAAATAAAGCTAATCACCAGTTGGTAGCTACTTTAATCCGAATCTCTAACAACTGAAAGCAGAAACATGGCCAGTCCCAGGGGGATAGTAAAAAGAAAGATGCTTCAAAGCAGAAGGGATAGTTGGTGCGAAGCTAACAAATTTTGCTCCTCTGAGGGCCTGAAAGAAAATCAGTTTGGTCATCACAATGGGCAATAAGAGGTAATGGTACAAACAGCGTTACAGGGATAACCTACAATCAGATCGTTTAGAGCAAGGACAAGAAATTTGGGTTTTGGGCTGGCGAGATGGTTCAGTGGTTAAGAGCATTGACTGTTCTTCCAGAGGACCTGAGTTCAATTCCCAGCAACCACATGGTGGCTCACAACCATCTGTAATGAGATCTGGCGCCCTCTTCTGGCCTGCAGGCATACATGGAGGCAGAATTTGTGTACATAATAAATAAATAAAAATCTTTTTTAAAAAATTGGGGTTTTGGAGGAGCAGCTATCTTGAGTCTTGGGCCCGTAGGCACCTGGAGGAACGATCACCGAAGGTTCTGCCTTGCTTATATATCTTAAGGAGCTTCAATGGAGCCACAGTCCCCAACTACACCAACTGGAGAAAAAGGGACCACCTGAAACATAGGCTCCACTTGTTCTGATTGGAGGAAGAGATGGGTGACAACAGGGTAAGAAGACACTCAACAACATAAGAGTAATACAGCACCACCAGAACCAATGGTTCTACAACAGCAAGACCTAAACATACCTACTCAGATGAAACAGAAGAAAACAACCTTTAAAATAACTTTATGAAAATGATTAAGGCCCTTAAAAAGGAAATGAAAGCCGGGCGGTGGTGTCACACGCCTTTAATCCCAGCACTCGGGAGGCAGAGGCAGGCAGATCTCTGTGAGTTCGAGACCAGCCTGGTCTACAGAGCTAGTTCCAGGACAGGTTCCAAAGCCACAGAGAAACCCTGTCTCGAAAGAAAAAAAAAAAAAGGAAATGAAAATTTCCCTTAAAGAAGCAGAGGAAGGCGGTTGTGGTGTCGCACGCCAGTAGGATTTGCTGAAGGAGGCAGAGGCAGGAGGATCGCAAGTTCGAGGCCAGCCT
>NC_022014.1:62318435-62327619 GCF_000317375.1 Microtus ochrogaster
GGAGGGGGAGGGGGAGGGGGAGGAAGAGAAAGAGGAAGAGGAAGAGGAGGAAGAAAAGACAAACAAAAATTTGGAAGAAATCAACAAATCCCTTAAAGAAAACCAAGAAAAAGAAAGCAAACAGGTTAAAGAAATGGTTCAAGGCTTAGAAACTGAAATAGAGGCAATAAAGAAAACACAAATTGAGGGAAATCTTGTAAAGGAAAATCTGGGAAAAGGATCAGGAGCTACAAAAGCAAGCCTAAACAACAGAATATAAGAGGTGTAAGACAGAATCTCAGGCATTAAAGATATGATAGAGGAAATAGATTCATCGGTCAAAGAAAATGTTAATCCTACAAATTCTTAACACAAAATATCCAGGAAATTTGAGACACCATGAAAAGACCAAACCTAAGAATAACAGAAACAGTGAAAGGTATAGAAAATATATCCAACAAAATTATAGAATTAAACTTTCCCAACCTAAAGAAGAACATGCCTATGAAAATACGAGAAGCTCACAAAACACCAAATAGATGGGACCAAAAAAAAAAGTGTCCTCACCACATAACACTCAAAACACTGAACATACAGAATAAAGAAAGAATATTAAGAGCTGCAAAGGAAAAAGGGCAAGTAACATATATAGGCAAACCTATCAGTATCACCGTGAAACATCTCAGAGTCAAGAGCACTATACGTTAAAGACTGTAGTGATTTTACTGCACTTTTTCTAAAAGAGAAAGATTTATTTATTTAATGTGCGCTGATGTTTTGCCTGTATATACTCTGTGTGAGGGTGTCAGATCCCCTGGAACTGGAAGCTGCCGTGTAGGTGCTAGGAACTGAACTCGGGTCCTCTAGAAGAGCAGTCAGTGCTCTTAACCTCTGAACCATCTCTCCGGCCCCTGCACTTTTAAAAGATTCAGAAACATAATAGTTTAATTAAGGAAAACAAACATCTTTAGTATTTTTCTACCTTTATTTATTAACATGTAAGTATTTGGATCATATTGTGTTAAATGCTTGATTTTTAAAAGTCCCGTTTGAGTTACTACCTTGAGTTTCATGACAAATTCTGCAGTGAATTTTGGCTTGGGAGTAGGAAACAATTTCCAGCTTCTGAAATGCTGTTAAATACATTTCTGCCATTTGAGGAACTAGAAGGAACTGAGGAACTGGATATTCAGCACTACATGCACATGTGAAACAGTGTTCCTCACAGATGATTATGATATCAACTATAAATCAACTCTGAAAAATGTTGAAGATGGATGGCTTAGTTGCGACCAAGCCCAATGACCTGAGTTCAAGTCCCAGAACCTACATGGTAGAAGGCGAGAACAGACTCCTGAAAATTGCTCTCTGATCTACACACACACACACACACACACACACACACACACACACACACACACACAATGTAGTAATTTTTAAAAGCTGAAGATGTTCTGTATCTTACAGTATCAAATATTTAGCTAACAAACATATTCACCTTATTAATACACAAATTTGCTTTTGTCTTTACAAAGTAATAAAATTATATGAATATATCAAAGAACAGTTTTAAAATGTTTCTTCATGATTTACTGGACAGAAAGGGGCTCTGAGTGCAAAGTCTTTAAGAAGCCCTGCTCTAGGCTGTGTCACTAGGTTACATGACTGAGCAGAACACAGAGCCAGGAAAGAAAGCAGGCCCCACGACCAGGTCCTCAGGCATTCCAACAAGTAGACATCAAACAACACGAGGAAGAATGGACTGTAAGAAGAAAACCAGAGAACTCACAGAAGCGAAGGCAAAAATGCTTTTCAGAGATGACAAGATGCTCAATGGGTAAGGTGTTTGCTACCGAAGCTAGTGATGTGAGTCCAATCCCTGAAGCTCAAGATCACATAGTGGATAGAACTGACTCCTACAGATTGCCCTGTGAGCCTAGTTGTGTGTCCTGCCACAAGTACACATACACACAAATTACATTTTTAATTAAAAATGAGCAAACAAATGAATAAAAGCATGAATGAATGAATGAAGCCCTGGCTATGAAAGCCTAATGACTTGAGTTTGACCTGCAAAACCCACAATAAAATGAGAAAACCAACTCCCAAAAATTGTCCTCCGACTTCCCCATATACACTACTGTGACATGCATACATATACACCAAATATACATACAAAAATAATAATAAAGATTTTAAAAACGCTTTTTGAGAGGCTGACCATCAATAACATCCAACCTTGCTGCGAGGTCAAGATAACAGAAAGACAGCCAATGAACTGGTGCCTTGACGAGAACAGCGGCATCAGGATGGATGAAGGATGTAAATGAAAATAAGAGAATCAACTGTGAACTACAAATAACGCTGTGAGATAGGAATGACAAAATCCTACCCGGAAAAGATACTACAAAGAAGGCAAGCAAGACTGATGAAGTGGCTCGTCACCTGATGATGACATAAGGACGGTCCGAGTTCTATCCCTGGAACCCGTGGAGAGGTGGAAAGGCAGAACCAACTCTACAGAGTTATCCTCCGACCTCCCCATGGACCCCCAATACACATGCCACACACAGAGAGACAAACAAGTAACATAATTAATATATATCCGTATACACACACATCACAAAGGAAGACATAAGCAGGTAGCACAAAGAGCAAGGAAGGGGATTTGCCACTCTTACTGTACACACAAGGCTGATTCCCTATTATACAACGAGCTTCTATACACCAGTGAGAGAATCACAGCAAAGATAGAGAAAAATTACAATAAGTAGTTAATACAAAAGGAACCTAGAAGTTGACTTAAAGATGTTTGGTTTCTTTCATATTGAGAGAGATGTTAAGTGAAAACTACACTGGGCTATCACTTTTTCACATCCCAAGGTAGAAAAATAGACCGTCAAATGAAAAGTCAAATGCAATAAACACCAGGTATAGTATGCCATCATTTGGGAAACAATGAGAAGCAAGAGAATTTATTTATATTGACTCATTCATTCATTCACTCACACACACACACACACACACACACACCCTGAAGAACCTTGTTTAGGAGAACAAGGACTAAACAAATAAGGGATGGAATGAAAGGTAGTTTTTACTAAATAGGTTTAGATTATGTCCAAACCATGTGTTTACACATTTAAACTTTTCAATGTACAAAATGAAGAAAACAGAAAATTCCAGAATGCATGCGATGAGATGTAGTCAGAAAACTTTATAAGATAACATGATTCTAGAATAAAGTATGAAAGAGAAATTATCTAAAATAAAATTTAGTAAAATTTGTACTAAATCTATTTTTTTAAAGTAATAAAACCTCCCCATTAATTAAAGCCCACCAAACTAGAATCACACTTGAATCATGTAATAAATAAAGCCCTAGGGCACTGGAGAGTTGACACACCAGCTAAGAGCACTTGCTGTTTATTCTGGCCAGTTTTATGTCAACTTGACACAAGCTAGAGTCACTTGAGAGCAGGGAATCCCACTGAGAAAATGCCTCCAAAATATCGGGATGTAGGCAAGCCTGTAGAGCACTTTCTTCTTTCTTCTTTTCCCTGGGCTGGTGGCCCTGAGTTCTATAAGAATGCAGACTGAGGAAGCCATGGGGAGGAAGCCAGTAAGCAACTCCCTCCCTCATGAGCGCTGCATCAGCTCCTGCCTCCAAGTTTCTGCTGTCTGAGCTCCTGTCCTGGCTTCCTTCAGTGATGACTATAATGTGGAAGTGTAAGCTACATAAACCTTTTTCTCTCCAACTTGCTTTCTGGTCATGTTTCCTCACAGAAACAGAAACCCTAACTAGGACCCTGATCTTGCCCAGGTTTGATTCCCAGAACCCACATGATGGTTCACAACTGTCTGTAACTCTAATCCCAGGGGATCCAATGTCCTCTTCTGACCTACGTAGGCATTCATGTGGTATACTTACATAATACATGCAACCAAAACACTCATACACATAGATAAAATAAATCTAAAATGAAAGACTATGACTCAGATTTTAAAAATCTTAATTTGTTATTTAATTATTTTAGTGAATTAAAAATGGGTTCTTGACATTATTAGCTTTTAGAAGTCAATTACTTTCATTAGTCTTTTAAAAAAGAGCTAAGCTGATAAAGAATAACCCATTTCCCAGAAAGTCTGGTTAGTCAAAGTTTACAAACTTAATTTTATACTTATGTGTATGTATCTGTGTGAACGTGTACCATATGTGTGCAGGTCCCCACGGAAATCAGAAGAGGGCATTAGCTCCCCTGGAGTTGGAATTACAGGTGGAGTTGGAATGATAACTGTGAGATGTGGGTGCTGGGAACTGAAAGCAAGTCTCTGCAAGAACAGGAAGCACTCTCTTCGGTCCCTAAGTTTACTAACTTTAAGATACCCCGACATCAAGCATATCTTTAATACAAAGAGACAATGCAAATACACCGAGAGACAAAAGTTCTTACTTAATGAGGTTATAACACACATCTCGCAGGGGCTCGTGGTTTTTCTTCCTTATGTTACTGTTGACCAAACTATCCAGCTCATCCCGGGCAAACCGAAGCTGAACCTCTGTTACACTGTAGCTTGCTGACTCCCGAGCACACTCTTCAATGTTATGAGCTTCATCTAAAATGACAACTTGCTCTTTCAGCTTTATATCCATCTGTAAGATAAAAAATTTTCTATTAAAGCATTTGACAAAATGAATTGAACAGCAGTAGGCAAAAGATTTTGTTTAAAAATTCACAATATAGGACAATACTGCTTGTGCAATTTACATTAAAAAACTAATTCTCAAGCCTTCAAACAACTTCAGAGCACTAACATCTACCAGATATCAGTTCTATACCATAGAGCTCACATTTTCATTCTAAGAACTCTTGGTAACCAACCTCTCGATGAACATGTGCCTATCAGCTGAGCATATACAAAGGTACCACTGGCTACACTGATGGTATACAATTATACAATAAAGAAGCATTCAGTACAATTTTATCACTGATGACCACACACTTTTGTGTGTGTGTAGTGCTGTGGCTAAGCACAGGGCTTCATGCTTGCCATGCAAGCCCTCTAAACAAATGAGCTGCATTCCTATCCCAGCAGAGAAAACCTTGTGAAGGGAAACAAGAAGGCAGATTCAGTGATTCCCAAAAACTAACAAGAAGTGATGCAGTCCGACCCACGACATGTACTTTATTTTGAAGACTGCTCTTCTCCGGCTGATGCTGATAAGTCTACTAATCTGTGGATCAAGTGACATCATGTTTCTCACAGGGGAAAACATAGTTCAAAACCAGGCTCATCAGGTAAAGTATTCCGATCCTCTGTGGTCAGAAACTGGCTCAGATTCAGGAATGGATATGCCATCCGAGCTGAGCTGAACAGAGTGACTGGGGGGATGCATGCAAGCTCATGCCCTTTCCTCCAGCTTAGCTAACTGTCTGCGGTTGTCATCTGTCCCACAAGAAAAGGACTTCCTAAGAACGAGGCCACCATAGCGAAAGGAAAGCCAGCTTTTCTTCTTAAGCTCTTTTCAAGTTAGGTTTGTATAACTTGGAATAGAAAATCCTGGGCAATAAAAAAAGGAAATTTTATTAAAGTAACCTCCAATAAATGATTCTGAGAAAGTAATAACATACACAGGTCTGGGAGTGACTGAAGAGAATTATGAAGCCAGACACAGACTGAGGTTAAAGAGAGGGATTCCGAGGAGGACAGGAGCGAGGCAGAGCATTTCAGTGGGTGTAATCAAAAACAAACACAGGAATCTCTGAGCGGTTCTAAGGCGTGCTCAAGGGATCCACTTGGGAGTTTTAGGAAGGGCTGAAATGGCAGTTCTATGCCAGACTACTGAGCATCTTGAAAATGGAACTAAAACATGAACTCTATCCCACAACAAAGGAAGAAATATATTTTCAAGTAGGGGACTGATAAAATGAAAGTAATATTAAGAAGCCTATCCTCACTAACACTGTTATATCTGATGCCCAACTAAGAGTTACCCAGTGAAAGGTACAGCAGTAGAGAATAATGGTATGGCAGCAAATAAAATGCCTTATTGAGTCCGGAGAGGAGGCTCTGTAGTTAAGGGCACTTGATGCTCTTCCAGAGGACTTGGGTTCAATTCCCAACATCCACATAAGGGCTCAAAACTGTAACTTCAGTTTATGGGGGATCCAACACCTTCTTTTAGCTTCTGTGGTCACCTCACACATATACTACATAGGCATACATTCTGGCAAACACTCATACACATAAAATTAAAAAATTAAATAAAATATATAAAAACTTAAATGCCTACTAATTTTTAACTTAAAAAGCTAGAGCTGGAGCAATGGCTCACTTGGCAGAGCACTTGCCTAGCATGCATGACGCACTGGGTTTGATTCCTAGCACCACAGAAGCTGGCTACGGTGGCATGCACCTGCAATCCCAACACTTGGGCAATAGAGGCGGGAGGACCTGAAATTCAAGGTCATCCTCAGCTATATAACAAGTTCAAGGCTAATCTGAGCTACGTGAAACCCTGTCTCAACAACAAACCTAGAAAGAAACAGAAAGCTAATATGAACTGCATAGTCACAGCTAAAGAAAGCAGTAACTGGCTATACCAAATCGTTTACTCTTTGTATTAGGCAACAGTGATTATAATCTCTATAAGAACCAGGCAAATAAATAAAATTTAAAGTTCACTACTAAAAAATTCACAAAGCACAACTTTCACAATACATATTCTCTTCACACAGCTTCTTCAACACAGTTATATCCCCTCCCCCCCACAACGGAGAAATATTTTTAGGTAAGTCTTAATTTCGCGAATGGAGAGAACAAGGGTTATATAATGGTCTTCAGTGGGGACAATTTGGCTCCACAGGGGAAATGAAGACATTTTGGCAATGTCAGAGATATCTCTGACAGTGACAACTGTAGGGATTGTATTGGCATCTCAGAGACAGAACCGGGGTTACCACTAAACATCACAAAGTGCAGACGGCCCGTCACAGCCAGGTGACTCACTCAAGCCTGAGGAGCACACTGCAGTTCGAGCTTTAACTGTTATTACTCTGGAAATTAAAATAACTGGGCTAAAAAGTCACCTTTTAATTCACCATAGAAGACGTGTTCAGTACTCTGTTTACGTAAACTCGATACAGAGGGGAAAAACACAGACATCTAAAAGCTCCCACAGACATCACCTTTATCTCTAAGTAGCGGAAACTTCTAATTTTCATAGGTACTCACGCTTTCCCTTATTTGAGCGTCCAAGAGGTAGTTGTAGGGACAAAATACTATGTCAGCATCATCTACCAGCTCCCGAGCTGTGTAGTAGGGACATGCCTTCAGTTTCCTCCCGAGGCCAACAAGCTCTTCTATGTCCCAGGCTTTGGACATCCCCTGAAGAAACTGCAATGTCTGCTGGTTACTAATTTTATGGACACCATGGTAAAAATAGCAGGACTTCCCCTGAAAACGGACAGACATAACTGAAATGTGAGCCAGCTTTGGAATAGAAGGAATAAAGTAAGATTATCACAGAACTTCAAAAGATTACTAGAACCAAAAGCTAATAATCTATAGAGAAAACAAATACTTCTATACTTCTAATCACAATCTTATCTTCCTGCCAAGACACAGAAATCTCACTACACTGCCAATATTGACTTTGAACTCTTGGGCTCAAATGATCCTTCTGCTTCACCCTCCCTAGTAGCTGGAATTAGAGGCTATATCCAAACCCATTTAAAGAGATTACAGTAGTCCACTCAGAATCAGAGAGAACACCCAATACAAAATCAACGAGAAAAACATGCTTAAATTGTTTGATGTAGCCGTGCCATTAGCCATAAAGCATTCCTGGAAGATGAACAAAGCAGTGGTATTTCCTGATGGTTTTAGAACGGAATTAGATGATAGACATAGGGAGAAAATTTCTATTGGCTCTCTTGTCTCTTTTCAAATGTAGACCATGTGACAATATCAGAAGTCAGGAAACAAGAAAGGCAGATGAGGGGAAAAGGAAATAAAATACAAGAGTACCCCCAAAATTGCAAATTATATTATTCAAAACATATACTATTAACATTTTCGTGTATCTCACTTTTTTTTTTTTGGTTTTTTGAGACAGGGTTTCTCTGTGGTTTTGGAGTCTGTCCTGGAACTAGCTCTGTAGACCAGGCTGGTCTCGAACTCACAGAGATCCGCCTGCCTCTGCCTCCCGAGTGCTGGGATTAAAGGCGTGCGCCACCACAGCCCAGCTCTCACTTTCTTCTATACACATCTCTATAAAATGGCCCAATATTAAGATTAAAAACAAACTGCTATCAGGAAGATCTCATCTCCCTGTTGCGCATGTGCACACTGAGTTAGCATGCTGGAACTGAACTGGTTCCCTTCGTAATGGGCCTTTAGAATGTCCTCATGCTTGCAAGGGAAGCACTGCACAGCTGAGCCATCTCCCCAGGCCTCATCTTTACCTGTTTTAAAGGTGAGAAACAAAATCTTGTTTTGATGTGTACTTGTTATATTTCTACCAAGGTGTAATGTTTCTTTGAAAGACTGTCCTCGTGTGTGGTGCTGGACACTGAGTCCAGGGCCTCACGCACTCAGTGTAACCACTTTACCCGAGTTACAATCTCCAGCCCCTGTATGAACATTCAACAAAGGGTCCATGGTAATTCCTATTTCTTTGATGTGATTTATTAATGCCTTTGCTATTATGTTGTTGGAAGTAAAAACTACATAGTATTAATTAAAAATTAAAATTCTGATAACTCACTCCAAGTATGAATATGTCATATGCCAATTTTAACTGACTAAAAGTGGGGACAAGAGAGATAGCTCAGTGTTAAGAGCACTTACTGCTCATGCAAAACACCTGGATTTGGTTCACAGCACACATACGGGAGCTCACAACCTCCTTAACTGCAGTTCTGGGGCACAGTTCTGGCCCCACATGTGTAGTGTGCAGGCAGGCTCATCACATACACAACAATGTATTACAAAATCTAAGATGCATAAACGTAGCCCAGCGTGGTGGCGGGTGACTATAATCTAAGCATGTGGGCGCCTGAGGCAGGAGGATAGAAAATTTAAGGCCTACTGACCTTCATAGCAACATTCCCAATTAAAATAAGTTAAATAAGTGAATGAATAAATAAAATGTATAAAACTAATAGTCAAGTTACAAAAAAAAAATTCAACAAAAATTTAA
>NC_022014.1:62327719-62335844 GCF_000317375.1 Microtus ochrogaster
CATGCTTAATCTCGTATGTTTAAAAAAAAAAAAAAAAAAAAAAAAAAAACAAAATCTAACAAAAAACCTGCATCTAAATCCATTTTCTATGATCAAAAGCAGACACATTAAGCCATTTTAAAGAAGTTACACCCTTTTAAGACCAGGTACAGTGGTACACGCCTTTAATATCAGCACTCAGGAGGCAGAGGCAGGCAGATCTATGAGTCTGAGGATAGCCTGGTCTATAGATGGAGTTCCAGGCCAGTCAAAGCTACATAATGAGACCTTGTTTCAAAACAAACCAAATGATACACCCTTTGAAGTGACTGTGCTATCTGTTAGGTTCTCTGATGATGTCACCAAATGTGTAAACGCATGACTAAGTCTGTGCAAAGTGTCCTTGCTTGAAGAATAAATATGCATATATACAAATAATGTTTTTTTAAACATTCTGGCAAAATATGCACAGAACTTTGCCGAGTTTCCTTGAGGGGTTAGAGGACAGGAGAGGATGTAGTTATCATGCTGGGCTAGCTTGGCCTCCTCTATCCACCTATGTGCATTACCATCCGTGTGACTATATTTCTTTTCTTTTCAGGGTGAGGGGAAAGCAAGCTTGTCTTATGTAGCCAGCTACCCTTAAATCTGCAATCCTGCATGAGCCTCCACAAGACTGGATCACAGTGTGCACCACAATACCCAGATACTTTTCTTTAAAAAAAAAAAATAGTTTTTTTTTTTTTATTTTGCCTGCATGTGTGTATGTGCATACCTGGTGTCCACAGAGGGTATCAGATCTCCTGGAACTGGAGTTACAGGCAGTTGTGAGCTGCCATGTGGTGTTGGAAATTGAACCCTGACACTCTGGTAGAGCAGCCAGTGTTCTTCTAACCCTGAGCCATCTCAGCTGCTTTGTTTGAATTTTTAAAGAACAAGACAGTCTACATCAAAATTTTTAAAAGAATTGGCATTCCAGGCTCAACTTTAATTTTCATAATTGAAGCAAAAAGAAAAATTTTAACAGACTATCATTCTAGTATGGTGGCACTTTGAAAGAGACCGTGAACAAAAACACATGTACCTTCAGATCAAGCCAAATAATCAGAAAGTTTACATTTGAAGGGCTCTTAGGACAACAGCTCTGTGCAGGCTGACAGTGAAGCCCAAAGCTCATCCCTTTTAGCCGTGTAACAGAACCCAGAAGGGAGTCTGTCAGTGGGAGTGTTATCACACTGTAAACCCTTTTCACTCAATGTCAGTTATCTATTTATCGTTTCTCTTGGGTAAATTAGCCACAGTAAACACAGACACCTACGGTGACTTTGTAATTGGCCCTCATTACAATACCAAATTACTCTGAGGGCTAGGGAACAAGAAATGAATGCTTGTGTATACCCGGGAGGTAAGCAGTCTGACAACGAGCTGGGAGACAGCACGCCACAGCAGCTCTCTCTGCTGACTTCATCTCTAATGTGCAAAAACAAACTAGCTGTTCATTGAAAGCCAGTGGGAAGTTCTGAGCATCCAAGTCTACCAAACTGTCTTACATGACTGAAACTTCTGAGCATAAAGATCAAGTGCAAACAGGATTCTAGACTATTAGTCTATAAGACTATCTGCCTTAAAACTTTGCATTGCTTTCACCAATATATTTTAACTTACATATTTCCTACAAATGCACAATAATTTTTGCCAAGAACGAGTGAAAAAGGATTTTAAAAATATGCAATGGCAGACAGCACCTAGGTTTAGCAGAGCAGTAACTCATGGAGGCATTTGTGGTTACTGCGAAACCCTTTCCTTGAGCACCCTTTAAACACACACAGTAAGAGATTCCACGTCATTCTTCAGCTAGTCAGAAAGAACTGAAATGGCAACAAATATGACTATAGAATTTCAGCAGTGATTCTGTTTCCTTCTTTGCTCTGCACAGTCACTCAAGCCTGTCCACTACGCTCCTCGCTCTCACGGTACAGTCTCTCCGACTACATAAAGCTAAATAGCTACTAAAATATGACTTGAATAGGCATTAAAAAAACCCAAGTAAACTCTCATCTGCTTAAAATAAAAAAACTGACAAAGAAAACCAATGAAACATAATTTATTCATACTATACGGGAGGAGGTGATCCATCAATGAAACAAGTCTTTTGGGACCATTACTCATAGTCTTTTGTGTAGAACCAACTCTGATTAAATAATAGAAAGACAAAAAAAATTTCAAAGTCTACATCATTGTTCACTTTATATACTGATTCACTTGGCTATTTCAGAGAACAATCTCATACTTACAACTTCAATTTTCAAGCAAATTAGCTACAACAAATGCAGGCTTCCAAACTAATACTGCCCAGGATTAAATGGTATTTACAACAGCATGTCCTTCCTCATTCCACCCAACCTAAGAATTCATACCACTCCAATTTCCCTGGAAAAATGTAAAACCATGTATAACATGTAAAACATGTAAGGCATGTTATACATGGTTTTAAGCGAAACAATCCTTCATTTTTTTAAAAAAAGTCTGTATTAATTATAACCATAAATTAAAATAATCATGTATTTCAACATTAAAAATTTCAAAATTTATTCAGTTTAAACTATCTTATTTTGAAGTTTTTAAATACATAAAATATGCTGATTAGATCTAATTAGATAATATTCTTATAACATTTTATGCCTTCATCTGATATCACTCATGTTCAACTATTTTGGTTAGAAGGATTTAAACAAAAAAATTACATCTCATACAACAAAAATTAATAACATGGAATTTTACTTATTTATAAGTTTTAAAACCAAAATCTATCAATTTAAATGTGAATTAAAATTTTCTTATGGTGATTTTTTAAGTAGTAATTAATTCGATTTCATATTATTTAATGATCAGTATATAAATATACAGAACATGTATCAAGAAATTCTAATCTCTTCAGCCTTATTTCTTTTCTCTACGTCACAGTAATCTTACTCACGTGTTTTCCATCCAGCAGTTCCATGCACTTCTCATTTCTGTTGAAGTTACCCACCACTTCAGGGTGAACACAAGTATGGTCCCTGCTGGAAAGAATAGTCATTGGGACTCCTGAGTAAGCTGTCTTTCGGAGCTCTCTAGTAATCTGAGCAATCTGCTTGTGTGTGCGTGTGCCAAAATAAATTTTGGGTCTCTTGGATTGTCCCCCGTGATCTTTCTTAATGGTGTCTTCACTATTTCCTTGTTTAGTAGAACAGCAGCACTTACAACACTGGCCATCGAGCTGAAACAAGAGAAGAAAACAGACAATGTCTGGGCCACCACAACAAACACTGTACCACCTCTCAGAATCGAAGCCCTTAAGTAAAGAATCCTAATGGTCCAAGAAGCTTTCAGAGAGTAGTCTCTAATGCACCACTGAAGAAGAAACCACACACTACACACAAATTAGTTCCCTATCTTCTCCAAGTTATAAACAATGCTTCTCCATCTTTGCATTCTTTCCGACAGATTCAATTCCAAATATTTAAAGTACATCTTAACACTTCTCTTTTATAAAATTATAGTATTAAAACAATATGACAGATTGGAAAAACATTTCCTTTCTCTTGGGTCATTGTGACATTATAGAACTGATAGTGTTTCTCATAACATGGCTCAAACATTCCGTTTTTAAACAGTATTTGAAATGTGGTTAACAAAAGAATAGACATAAGAAGTTGAATCTTAAGCACCACTACAAGATAAGTACAGAAAACTCTTCTCTAGCAAAGGAATGAAAATGAATACAAAAATATCAACATTTAGCAATGAGTGAAAACAGGCTGCTTGCATGGAACAAGTATGCCTGAAATCCAATTACATGTGTGAAATCAAAACCCACCAGAAAAACTGTTACTAAAATAGCTCATCCTGGACAACAAGCTCTCAAGTCATTCAGTATCGCAAATGAAATCACATAACTATCTCTTTAAATTCAACAATGGAACCTCAAGAGTAGTCTAAACTTCACCTGATTTGAATTCCCACCTCCGAATTCTGCCCCACCCCCTTTTTGCAGGTTTAATCTATGAGAACTCACAGATTCTTAACAAATATCCCCTTCAGAGCTTCAATTCCTCCACCAAATGAGACAGAATGAAGTCTGATTTCAGAGAAATGTTGAGAAACAATCACTGAGAGGGAAAAGGGGGAACAGCACACTCATGGAAAAGACTTTACACTGCAAAGACTCAGTTTGGTAGGACTCTACTTACTGCATTAAAAAATTGTAATCAGTAAGATTAGCCTTCATAAACAAATGATAAGTCATAGTATGTTACACCACAACACTGGAGATCAAGCTGTCTTTTAGCCTCTGCTCAGTGGAAAAGTAAGTTCAAATTACTCCTAGTCTCGCTCAGCCTTGTCCACCATTAAATATTACAATACATGATAGAATGGATGTAAATGTGACCCTTCTGGAGCTGTCACTCACTGGGATAAAAGGTTCACTGATGTGCCAAATAAACATTCAGTCAAAGCAGATAAAGTTACAGTCATGCTGGAATTGTTACACTCCCCTCTCGGGTTGCCAGTAACAGCAGATTTCATTACAGAGCGCTGCCACATTAAATAGCCAGTTCCAAATATCCTGCCTTCTATATTGAATAATTACTTATTCACTGAGAGGATAAAAGAAGAGTTATGAATGGGGCCCTTGTCAACAACGAAGCAGGAAACAGCTGACTTGTGGCTTATGTTACATATGTTGCAATATCTAACAACTTATACTCACAGAGAAAATGGAATGCAAATTATATCATGATATTTGCACTGAATTGTTTTTTTGGTTTTTGTAGTATTTGGTTTCTGTAATATTTGAATTGTAAATTAATTAATTAACGCACTGAGAAACTAAGGTAACTACAGGTACAAAATTATTTACTTTTTCATATCCACAGACTTTTTACTCAATTACACTATTTCTATTCCTATAATGCTGTTGAATTTACTGGACAATTAGACTGCTAGGACCAATTAAATCATTTTATCCTATATGGATACATTATATAAAACCCTAAAACTAATTCACTAAAATGGCTCTCAAGGCTTAGCAAACTCCTTTTTGAGAGAATGCTTTTCAACATTAATTTCACTTAATATTTACCACTGGCTTCTTTTAAGTCTTCCTTTTTTTCTGACTTCCTTTCAAAAAAGAAAAGTACAGAAAAATATATATATATATAATCAACTTTCACAAATACTTTAGTATTTAACCTACAGACCTTCACAGATATACAAATATACCTTTCATAAAATTATTTTCAAATAAAAAGAAAACACTACCATATAGTTTCACAACTTGCTATTTCGATTTCAAAATTTTACATTTCAAGAAGGGTGAATTTGGCATCAATAAGTCGGTTCTCACCTTAAAATGTTACGTAGTAGCTCTACTAACAAAAATTCATGATTAAAATTTTTTAACTACAATAGATTTAGATACCACCAATTTCTACACCATTAATTCAGAAAAGTATAGGCCATAGATATTTTCATATGAAATATGCTTTGTTTGTTAGCTTTTAAAGTGAACTGAAAAAAATTATGTATTTATGAAGTCAAGGTAGATGCCTTAAGAGGACAGTAGTTACACAAGGAAAAAAATAAGAATGAAATTAAGACAGTCATGTCTTGCTCCTACGCACTCCTAAAGAACAACTACTTCTTCAAAAGTGATCTTCCTTAGACGTTACTACTTAGAAGATCTGAGAAAATCATACTTGAAGATAGAAAAGTGATATGACACCAGAATAAAAGCTTTTAAATAAGCATTTACCTAATAACAAAAAGGGACTGCTTTTATCAAAATGATTAACTTTCAATGCTGAAGAAAACACAAGATAGGATCTGGATCAGAGCAAGGAGAGGAGATAAGAATGCACCCTGACCCCCTGAATAAGCTGTGACTTTATGGCCTTTCTCTGAAACCTGTGGACTTAGAAGTCCTGAAGCAGCCAGATGAATAAAATCCGGCAGCTCTGCCCCTCTTGATAGCTATTTCTCCTGTTGACAGGTTTGTTTTTCATAGGGTGGTTGCTTTTTGCCTATGTTCCTTAAATGCATAGAATTTTCATCAGGACACTACAAAATAAAATTTAAAACTATTAACTTTCATCCAATATACTAAAGGCCAACAGGTAAAACATAATCCCCAAAACTTGTCAACTTTATAACCTGTAAATGGTAATGAGTTCTGACCAAGCTCTGTAAAAATGGCGGCTTCCTCTTCATGTCTAAAAACTAGCTTCACTTCAACAGAAGGCAAGAACATCCAACATGCATAGCAGCAAAAGCAGAGTATCATCTTAGAGAATAATACAGGGGACACGTGTAAACGGGACAGGAGTCACCTGCTCCAAAAGTCCTCTCAATTCTATGATGGCCAACACTGTCCTCGGGAAGCTAGCAACCAAGAATATTTAGAAATTTTTCCATGTGTTTAATAATGACTTCTAGTTCTTCTCTTGTCCTGTTGTATAAAGATGTACCTAAACTCTATGAAAGAGGAGAAAAGTAGAAGTTTTGGTTTTGAGAGAAAGGCCAGCTGCTGAGTCCTCCACTACCCCTTGCACAGAGCTGTGAGGAGCAACCCCGAGTGTAGCGCACTAGAACACCAACTGCTGAAGTGTCAAAGCCCCCTCCACACTCTCCCTGCAAAACAGTATGCCTACCTGTCGAAAAATAAAATGAGAAGGGTCATGAAACATTTTTAGAAAAGGAAATTAGGAAATAGAAATTAATTTCACTATCAACAGCAAGGCAGGAAACAAACGGCATTGGCCAATGTTGCACATACTGAACTATCTAACACGATCACAGAGAAAATGGGAAGCAAATTCTATCACGACATTCTGACTGAATTCCTCAGGTTACTCTGCTACTTGCTGTGGGTATCACGTCACTTCTAAAAGGAGACTATGGATTGGATCCTCAAAGTGGACCAGAAAGAACAAATTCATTGTGAACAAAATAAATATTTAGGCCAGGTGTGAAGGCATACACCTGTAACCCAGCACTTGGGGAGTGGAGGCAGGAGGATCAGGAGTTCAAGGGTATCCTTAGCTGTACAGCAAGTCTGAAGACAGTCTGAACTGAGATTCAGTTCGGAAATGTGTGTGTGCGCTTGCATGTTCTTTTTCTCCTCCCTTTCTCCTCTTTATTTTTCCAAACCCACTACAAACTCCTAAAGTACAGCAACTCACATTTCTCTGCATAACCCAGACTGTGTAAGTATAATTTAAACTCTTTCCATTGGAGGACCATGGCGAGGTGTCCCCAAACTACTTAACCTAATCTCACAGTTTTAAAGTCTGACGGACACTCCAGTTCTAATTTAAAGTGATCTAAGCACAATAAAGATACTTCAATAATCAGATGACTAGCCTTTAAAAGCAAAAGCACAGGATAATTGACTACTTTTTGAAATTATGCGAATGTGAGCCTCTTTAGCTGTGAACAACAAATACATATCTAAGATTCAATATTAATAATTACCACCTAATAAAGCTGCCCTGGCATGAGGCACTTCACACTCGGTGTCCCGTTTCATCCATTCATTCAGCCAAGAGACATTAGAATCCACCAAGCCAAGTAGGGGACAATGACAAGGGTCACCCAACCTCATCCACAAAGAGGGCTTCTCTCTTTAACTGTCCTAAAAGGAGCAGTCTGGAGAGTTTATCCATACCAGTTTCATAAATTAAGGAATTGTTTCTAGTTACTCCTGTGCTCATAATTTTTCTGACGCAATCACAAAATATACCTAGGATAAACTATATAACTAAATTCATAAAAATTACATAAACTTGTTATTTGAATTAAATACTTTCTATCAAGATCCATGTTAAGTACAACAAAGGAGTGGGAGATGAGACCTTTCCATTAAGAGACTATTTACAGCAAGAGTCAGCAAACTTTTTTCCCTAGCAAACATTGTTCATCAAGGGTCAGAGAATAAATATTTCAGGCTTTTCAGGCTACAAGGTCTTATATAAGAAAAAAACAAAACAAAACAAAACAACCACTGGGCACCTTTAATCCCAGCACTCAGGAGGCAGAGGCAGGTGGATCTATGTGAATTTGAATTTGAGTGAGTTCCATCCAGGACAACCAGGGATACATACAG
>NC_022014.1:62335979-62339658 GCF_000317375.1 Microtus ochrogaster
TTTTTTTTTTTTTTTTTAGACAGGGTCACTGAACTTTCTCTATGTAACCCAAAATGGTCCCAAAGTTGATCCTTTTGCCTCAGCCTCCAGAATGTTGGTATTATAGGAGCACACCTCTACATTCACCCACCCCCCCTTTGGAAAAGGATTTATTTATTATTTTATGTGTATAAATGAAAATATATACGTATATAAAATGAACTAGAATTTTATGTACGAACATATATGCAACATAGCAATGTTGAACAAGTTGATCTAAATAAATGTAATTCTCTCCATAAAATTCCAAATAAATTGAAGGTAGAGATAAAAATATGAAACTTTAAGTAGAGAATTAGAAAAGACTACTCTAGTAAATAGTCACGGTGGTCAGCAATATCTGGGGAGACGGGACTGGGGAAGTGGCTGAGTGGGTAGAGTGCTTGCCTAGCACAGACAAAACTCTAGGTTCACCTCCCAGCACATAATCCTGACTGTGCAACTTGAGAGAAGCAGGAGGGTCGGAAATTCAAGATAACCCATCCTACTGAGGGCGCGCGTGTGCGTGCGTGCGTGCGTGTGTGTGTGTGTGTGTGTGTGTGTGTGTGTGTGTTTGTTCTGAGACAAGGTCTCACTGTGAGCCCCTGACTGGTCTGAAAGTCACTAAGTATAGATCAGGTTGGCCTCAAACTCAAAGAGATTTGCCTGCCTCTGCCCCACAAGAAGCAGGGTTAAAGGTATGCACCACCCATGCTGTGTCAGGAAATCAGTTTATTTTTAATTTTTAGTGATTTCTTTATTCTTATTTTATGTAAAATAGTGATTTACCTGCATTTATGTCTGTGTGAAGGTGTCAGATCACTTAGAACTGACAGTTATGAGCAGCCACATACTAGGTCCTGCCTCCTGGGTCCTCCAGGAGAGTAGTCAAGTGTTCTTAAGTGCTGTGTCATTTCTCCCGCCTCGGAAATCAGTTTTAAAGTAGATTCCATAACAGGAGCTCAAAAACAACTATGACTAATTTGGGTGAGGGCTTTATTCCAAAACTTGTCTGATTTTATAGTGGAAATAAAATGGCAACAGCACTTCCTTGACAAGCAACTTGGCTACACACATTTATTGTACACAGGAATAAACAAGGTGCTAGAAAAAAGAAGATAATTTCATAGAGGTTCAACCATGCTTTTAAACTCATCTCAGTTTTAATATTCATTAATTATCTAATAAAGCATAGGGCTAAAAACCTTGAAACGCTTCTACTTTACAGCTCAAAAAGACAAAAGGAATTCTTCAAGTCACTGCAAAATCCACTAAATATATAGAAGTTAAATTCAAAACCTTAAATCTTACCATATAACCGAGTAAAAATACAAAAACCTTTTCCTTTTTTCTTTTTAAGATTTATTTTTATCTCTGTGCTTGTGTGCTTATAAACATCTGCCCCGTGTGTGTGACACCTGAGGAGGGCAGAAAAGGGTGTCCTTGGAATTGGTGTTCGGGCTGCTGTGCCCTGCCTGATCCTGGTACCGGGAACTGAGCTCTCAAAGGCCAGGAAGCCCTCTTAAGGTCTCTCTACAGCCCCTTGTCCTTTATTACCATGTTTATTAAATGCATTTTTGACAGTTTCACACATGTGCATGATACACCTGGTTACGCTTGTCCCTGGCCTTCTCCTATCTCCCTTTCGTCCTGGCAGCCTCTTTCTCACACTCACGGCTGTGTTCTGTGATCTATTTAGTCTAACCAGGGCCATCTGTGTGACCATGGGTTTACTTTAAAAAGGCACACATATAAAGAGCCAGTAGAAAAAGGCCAATTAACATAGAATTATAATACAAGCTGTGAGGCATAAGAAGCAGGCTTGCTGTTAACGCTATCAACCATTGGCTGCTTTCTGAGCCATCTAAACAGACACTAGATGCCTGTTGTGCCAAAGCGCACATAAGCACACACTTCAGTAAGACGGTGCGACGTAACCATACCTTGTCAATCACTCTTTTAAAGAAATTAAGTAGCAGTACCCTACGGCCAGTTCCATGATTAAACTGCACAAAGCAGCTGTTTATCCGCTCGCAGCAACCAGCAGGTGAACCTGATTCAATATTTATCACAGGCTTTCACAGATTGCTGCTAACCAAGCAAACGTTTTAATTAAGTTGGAACTTGCTTCAAAGAGCTCATTCAAGATGTCAATCAGCAGGTATGGGATCAGATACAGTGTCAGGTGAGGGTGTGTAATACAAATCCACAACTTTCTTCATCCCATCTCTGTAAATTAGCCTGCTCTAAAGTTCAGACTCTGATTGTAACAGACTGCCAGTCTCCTGGAATGTGTAACTGAAGTCACTCAGGTTCTATTGTGAAGGTTGTAAGCAATATGTTAAACTGCAGTGGGCTAGCACATTAAGACAGATCCTTTTCACGGCTGGTTTTTGATACCGTAAGTGTTTGTTACCCTACTCTCCACTTACTGTTTGCTTTCTTGCCTAGTGTAAATGGAAATTCCTCAACACAGTAGCCCCGGTTTCTGAAAAGTCTTGTTTCAGTAGAATTAATCGAAAAAGATCCAGAGTAGGATAATTTTTATCTAAGCTTACATAAGAAAAATTCGTGCGAGGAAAGGTCTCAGTTTAACAAACATACCGAAAAGATCAACCTGTTATAACGTAGAACTTCTCCTGATAGCACTATATGCAGATACAATCATAGCAATAAGTCCTGAAATAGTGATGAGCCCCACTGACCGACTTCAGGAAAAAAATACCTGAGGTATTAAAAATAAAAAAATAAAAAAGGCTGGCATGAATGGTGACACAAGCCTATAATCCCAGCATTCGGGAGATTAAGGCAGAGAGATTCCAAATTCAAGGACATCTTGGAATACGTGCCAGACTCAATCTCAAAAAGCCAGGCATGGCAGTTCACACCTATACTCCCAGCACTAGGGAATTAAAAGTAAGATGATCAGGAATTTGAGGCTAGGCTGAATACATTAGATCTTATCTAAAAAGAAAATGAAAATTTTTTTCTCTACAGAGGACTGCTACATATTTTAAGTGGGGTAAGTTTCTAAACTCACCATTTGCAACTCTCACAACTGATGAAGGACTGAGGCAAGCGGCCTAAACTAATGGTAAAATATTGGGTGAGATGGCATAGTGGCCCATGCCTGTAAACCCAGCACTTGGGAGGCAGAGGCGGGAATATCCCTGTGAGTTAGAGGCCAGGCTAGACTATAAAGTGAGATCCAGGACATTCAGGGCTATAGAGTAAAACTCTGTGTCAAAACTAAACAACCCCACTACTACCAACAACAACAAAATCATTGAATGAAAAGCTGTTGGGGAAATAAAATAATCACATAGTCTCAAAGATCACTCCAGGACTGGAAAGATGGATCAGCAGCATGGAAGAGCAGGATGCACTTGCTGATCTTGCAGAGGACCCAAGTTTGGTTCCTAGAACCACACTGAGTAGCTTACAACCATTTATGATTCCAGTTCCAAGGTATCTGACATCCTCTTCTGGCCTCCTCGGACGCCAGCACACACCTAGTGTACATACATACTCGCAACCAACATATATACACATGAAATAAATAGTCACATGTAATGGCACATGACTTTAATCCCAGCACCTGGGAGGCAGAGGTAGACAGAAGACTGTGAGTTCTAAGTCAGCCAGGCATACATAATGAGAT
>NC_022014.1:62340286-62345302 GCF_000317375.1 Microtus ochrogaster
CCTCCCAAGTGCTGGGATTAAAGGCGTGCGCCACCACCGCCCGGCTCATGTTCACACTTCTAACACAGGAAGAGTAAGTCTGAAGCCAGCCTGTTCTAGACAAGCCTAGACTACAGAGACCCTACCTCAAGACAATACAAAAACAACAGTAAAATAAATTTGTTTCATATGCCTCCTGATATAAGAAATGTCATTCTGAGTCACCTTGGTTCTAAAGTCAACAATCAACGTTAGGGTGTAGATCAGATCTTGCTTAGCACAGACTAGACATGCTCAATACCTACCAAAGTACAGGAAGATTCAAATAAGGCACAAGAAACACAGGAACAGAGAAATAATGATAAAAAGACCTGTGTGCATTTAGTTTGTAGAAATTGATCCAACTGTACATCTGACACGCACACCTGTATACATTTCAAAAATATTTAAAAATACCACCCCTCAAGACTAGAAGTGCTTTTGATATTTCTACTTTATATTTCAATATTATAATTTTTCTGTGTATGAATGTTTTGCCTGCATGCTTGTATGTACACAACACACATGCAGGAGCCTGCAGAGAACAGAAACGGACAGCAGCTCTCCTAGAACTTAAGTTACAGGCAGTTATAAGCCTCATGTGGGTGCTGAGAATAGCAAAGTGCTCTTAACTGCTAAGCCATCTCTCACACCCCTATTCTGGTACTTTTCAAACTTCAATGAAACTTTTTAAATTAAATAAGAGAACAATACTATGCTATAAAGTCATCTTGCACACTCAGACCAAAATGCTATCAACACAATTTATACAAAGTAATTTTGTGGGCGTGGGAGCTAGCTCAGTTGGCAAAGTACTGGATTTTTGAGAGTGAGGACCTGAGTCTGGTCCCTAGAATCCACATGATAAAGATGGACATAGTGAGAGTGGACACAGAATCCCAGTTCTGGATTGAGGCAAAGAGGATTCCAAGGGTTCCCTAGCCAGCCAGCCTGGCCTAATCTGAGAACACCAGGATAACGGAGACACGCTGTCTCAATAATCAAGGCAGATGACATAAAACAAATGACACATGCATGCGCACATATCTGCAGGTGTACATGTGTACATACACACAACACACAAAACTATTTTGCTTCTATCATGGCCACTGAAAATTACTTATCATCCACACACAAACCTCTAACACAGTGCCTTCCCCAACAGAATCTTCCCTAATGATGGATGGTCCAACATCTGACTATTCAATGTATTTTCCATTAGCCAGATGAGAACATTGTGCACTTAAAAAATAATTAGCGTAACTAAGCGAATTTTAATTAACTGAAATAGTCACAGTTGTTATCCAAGCCAGCTTCCCTACAAGGAGCCCAAACCACTGGGATAAGATGTGAAAGCGTCCTTGATGATCTGTGTCTTTCTGTTGTAATGACGGACTGGGAAGAAACTCACTCCTTTAAACAGCGTAGACACAGGCTGCTGCCTGTCACAGCAAGCGAGTCAGCACAGCCCAGCAGAGTTGTCCTGGGCACTCTTGGTTCCTGTACGGCTACCTCATCAGCTATAAATCAGCATAACACATAATCACAACATCACAACATCAAAACAGGGTCATCGGCAGTTAGAGATTTGTTCTGGTGTCAAATTTTAATCATCAAAAATGATGCTCAGGCCGGGCGATGGTGGCGCATGCCTTTAATCCCAGCACTCGGGAGGCAGAGGCAGGCGGATCTCTGTGAGTTCGAAACCAACCTGGTCTACAGAGCTAGTTCCAGGACAGGCTCCAAAGCCACAGAGAAACCCTGTCTCGAAAAACAAAAAAAACAAAACAAACAAACAAACAAAAAAAATGATGCTCAGCAGACGCATTTATCACAAAACTTTGAAATGTTAACATCTTGTTTTTTCTTAAGTTGCTACAGCCAGCCTACTGAATACTGTCTTTTCAATGCTGATGTTTGTGAGCACATTGTTGCTTCTTTCACCGTCAGCTTACCGCGTCAGCTTACCACAGAGCGGTGTGTGTCCACTCTAACAGAGACAGAGAACTTTACGATCAAGATCAGCACAATAGTTTTCTGGAGTGCTTTTCTGTATTTAACTTCTGTTGTTCACTTTCAGCGCGGCATTTCAAGTCTCTTTCTGTTTCTTCACAGGTCATTCTAAGACCATTTTCCACTGTCTACTATCTGACATATGCCCTTATGCTGTAAATATAAATGTTTCCTCTTTTTCTAATCACTGGGACTCACAGGAATAGCTGCAGAATCTCCTAGACATCTCCAATAACAAATAATTACGCTACATAAGTGCAGAACACAGTGAGTAATGCCCTCAGGCTCTCGGCCTGACGCAGGATCTCAGGAGGAGTCTGCATGTGTGCACCACCCAACCCAATACCAGTTTGCACAAAGGCTCTTGGCCTGATGCAGGATCTCAGGAGGAGTCTGCATTTGTGCACCACCCAACCCAATACCAGTTTGCACACAGGCTCTCGGCCTGACGCAGGATCTCAGGAGGAGTCTGCATTTGTGCACCACCCAACCCAATACCAGTTTGCTATCCCTTGTGGGCATCTTGTTTGGGGTAACGTGGACATCCATGGAAAAAATGTATGCTAGCTGAAGAGATAGAGGAGGAGGCGGTCATGTTCCCTCAGATGCTTAGCCCTGCCAACACACAGAGTACATCTGTGGTTTGGTTTGGCTTTCTTGTCAGTGCCTGGTCTTTAACTCACACACATTCGTCTTCTGGGTCACTGAGGCAGTAAGTCAGACAAGATTGCTCCATAATGTCTGTCAAAATCATTGGCCATAAGAAGGGCACACTCATCCAAGGTGACTAATTCTGCCATTTTCAGGTACCTTAAAGGGTTTGAAGGACAGCCAACCCAAGCATCTTTGTCGTAAGTGGTGAGTGGTGTATGACCATAAAGTCTCAACACAAAATGACAAAGAGTCTTTCTGAATGTTGTAGTCAAAGTACATTCATTCTCCAGCCAAGAGCAGCCTTTGCGATCAAGAGAAAGTCCTTCCTTATCCTGGATATTGGCTTTTGGTCTTTCCCTAGGGGTTTTGCAAAAATTGACATTTGGGACTAGAGAGGTGACTCAACCGTTGTCATTGCTTTCTGCTCTTCCAGAGGACACAAGCTTGATTCCTAGCACCCACAGGCACATAGCATACAAACATACAGATAAATGAAAATGAAAATTAAACCTTAAAATAAATAAAAATATTTACCTTGCCACATTTGGTAGCACACACCTTTTTATCCCTGTACTCAAGAGGCAGAATCAGGCAGGTCTCTGTGAAGCCAGTAACTTTTGGTTTCAATTACTAAGACTGAAACAGACTGGAAGAGGTGGCCACTTGGCAATATTTTCTCTAAAGGGCAAAGAACAAATACTTTGGGTTTTATGGGATGTAGATGCTACTCAACTCCTTTTGTTCTGTTTTTCTTTGATTGAGATAGAGTCGCACTATGTGTCAGGGTGCCCTAAGTACTAGTATGAGGTATGGCAGCAAGTCTGGCCCTCAACTCTGCCGCTAAAGACTAAAGTATAACAGATGTCGAGATGAATGTAAACTATTCCAACACATACACACACAAACAAAAAGAAAAAATTCTTTATAACAACAGGCATCAGTATAATTAGCCCAATAAGCCATCACGTCACAGCCATAAACCCATACAAAAGAGAAAACATCAAAATGCACGTGTCAAAACAAGCAAGCAAAAATTTGAATTTTAAGTCTTTACTATGACTACATTATATCAAATAATAAAAAGCTATAAACTATAAATTTTATGATAAAAGTATACATATAATACAGACTAAAATGCAAATATAGCTACAAATTCCTGGTGCTTTCTCAGTATTACTCAACTCTTTTCACAAAGACAAAAAACTCCACACCTTATATATGTTCTTATGACTTGCATTTGGGGACTGCAACATTACCAAACCTGACAGAGACTCAGAAATTACTTGCACCCTGTGGTTTGCTCTCTTGCTCCCCTTGAAGCCTGTGGCCACTAAGTAGGTAAGCCTAGAGAATGACAGCTACCCACACTAGCATCCTAGACAACCAACAATGAACTCCTTAAACCAGGGCTGATTTCCTGACCTACCACTGATCATAGACAGAGGCCAGGCAACATTAGCAGAAAACACGCACAACTGAGGTCAGCCAAAATGCATACTCCAAAAGTAAGCTAAATAAATGTTTAGTTTGTTACACGGCAATGGGCAACTATGCATATGTTCATACACGTGCATACAACTACACATCTGTAAAAGTAGGCAAAACATCAGGGTGGACAGAAGGGATAGCTGAATAGGACTAAGGCTAATGACTTACTCATATGTTTTGATGGTTTCCAAGTTTTCTTTAATAAATAGATATTGCTTTGATATTCAGGGGGGAAAATGTTGTCTTCTGGTCCCAGGCATTTCAGAACATACAGATTACTGTGCAGACATGGATAAGTCCAAGAACCACACCACACACAACCAATCCCCAAAATGGCAAAGAACCGGCATCAAGAAACCCCAGTCACAAAGACTCTAATCTCCTCAGATGGTTGACCCTAGTTCCTGAGGAACATGCGTTTTGACAGGAAGCAGAAGACGCAGGCAAAAAGTGAGAAGGCAATGAGCGCAGGAGCAGGGCCATCAAAGCCCTTGCGATGCCCAAGGTGCCAAAGGGCCCAGCACTCAAACTCAGTCACCTTGCTTTCATTGCTCCCCACAAGCTTGGGAAGTTGATTCAAAGTTACATAGCCAAGGGCTGTAGGTTCTGCCAACGAAATCCCAAGGTTCAAACCAAAGCCAAGGCCACAGCTCTAGCTTAGAGTCCCAAAGGTGCCCAGGTCCCTGTGAAGGCCCCATAGAAAAGGGTCCTATCTGCCAATGTAAAGGCAAATGGACGGGTGCGACTCACCTATACCCCATTTACAGGTGATCAGTGCCTATGCTGTTTATACAAAAAAAGTGAGCCAAGATCTGCTAAGAGGAAGGAAGGGAGGGACGAAGG
>NC_022014.1:62345402-62346393 GCF_000317375.1 Microtus ochrogaster
GGAGGGAGGGAGGGAGGGAGGGAGGGAGGGAATGTCATTAAAAATACAAAATTCTGGGCCAGTAAGATGACTTATTGGGTAAAAATGTCTAAGTTAAGTACAACACACAAAAACATAAATAGATATAAGAAAAAATTAAAAAATAGACAAAATGAAGCATTAATATAATTAATCTTAATCAATAAAAGCCAAGAGCTAGTTATCGGTATAAAGCCTGGAAGATCAGAGAACCAAGAGCAGCTGCCAGTTTTTGGATGGAGGAAGGAGACCGATAACAAGCAACTGGCAGCTGCTCCTGGTTCTCTGATCTCCCAGGTTTTACCCGATACCTGGCTCCTGGTTTTTATTGATAAGATTGATTAGACTAATGCTTCAACAAAATTCAGGGACTAGACAAATAACTCAACAGTTAAGAATACATACGGCTCTTGCAGAGGACCCAAGTTTGTTTCCCAGCACCCACATCAGGAGGCTTACAACTGCCTGGAACTTCAGCTCCAGGGGATACAACACTCTCTTCTTCCTTGGGCACCTGCACTTATGTACATATTACCAAACAGGCATGTAGGTACATACAAAATTAAAAATAAAAAAATAAGTTCAGGTGGGGTTTGGAGGCATACACCTCTAGTCTCAGCACTTGGGAGGCAGAGGTAGAAAGATCTCTGATTCAAGGTCACCCTGTTCTATGTACTAAATTACAGGTCAGCCAATGCCCAGTGAGACCCTTTCTTTAAAAAAAAAAAATGCCAGGCACGAGAGTGTATGCCTTTAATCGTAGCACTTGGAAGGCAGAAACAGGCAGATCTCTAAGAGTTTGAAGCCAGCATCAGTTACAGAGAGTCTCAAGACAGCCAAGGCCACACAGAGCAAACCTGTTCCAAAGATAGATAGATAGAAGATAGATAGATAGATAGATAGATAGATAGATAGATAGATAGATAGATGATAGATAGATAGATAGATAGATAGATAGATAGATAGATAGATA
>NC_022014.1:62346493-62373687 GCF_000317375.1 Microtus ochrogaster
ATAGATAGATAGATAGATAGATAGATAGATAGATGATAGATAGATAGATAGATAGATAGATAGATAGATAGATAGATAGATAGATAGATAGGAGATAAAATATAGAAATAAAACTATGAAAACCAAATTGCTGTAAATTTAAAGGAAAGGACCCGGAACAAGTCTCAAGAGTCTATGGTGTTTATCTGCAGGAAGGCAAAGCCGAACAGAAGCACTAAGGAGAACATCTTGTTTTTACTCTGCTTTCACCGATAGATTTTTTTTTTTAAAGAACAGTTATTACTTATCATTTCTTTTAAAAACTGAGTTTAAGCCAACCATGGGAGGGTATACCTATAACAACCACCCAGAAGGCTGGAGCAGGAAAGTCAAGAGCTCAAAGGCAGCTCAGGATGCATAACAAGATGTCTAGAAAAAAAAAAAAAAGACAGCCACAAGTTTTTTTCTTTTAAATAAACATCAAATCTAGGTCCAGAGATGGCTCAGCAGTTAAAGGCATTTGTTGTGCAGCCTGGCAACCTCAGCTTAATTCCCAGAACCCAGAGAAAAGTGGAAGGGGAAACTGACCTCACAAAGTTGTCCTCTAGGGGCTGGAGAGATGGTTCTTCCAGAGGACCCTGGTTCTATCTCTAGTGCCCACATGGTAGCTCACACTCACCTGTAACTCCAGTCCTGGGGATCTGACACTCTCTTCCTGCTTCTGTGGGCACCGTGCACATGTAGTGCACAGTCACATGCAGACGAAGCACCCATACACATAAAACACGTGCACTGTGATCATATCTCTCTGATTCACAGACTGACTACTAAAGACCAGCTGATTCAATCTTGTTCTCTTCTATTTTATTCTATATAGGGTATCACCAGACTGGCAGCATCAAACTAACTATGGAGTCCTCAGGATGGCCTTGAATTCACAATCCTACTAAAATTATAGACCTAAGCCAATCTAGCTAAAAGTATTTTAATGTCAGGCATATTAACTAATAAAATCTATTATCTCTTACATATTTTAAGCATTAGTTAATAACAAAAATTTCTCCTTATTTTTCTTTCCCTTATCCTCATTTATAATCCATGAATCTATATTTCAAAACTAAATTTTGTAATCATGATTTCACCATTTACCTGACCATGGTCAAATTTAGTATCTTTTAAAATTATGTGTATGTGTATATACCTGTATGTATGTTCACCACAGGCGTGTTGGTGCCCTGAAAGACCAGAAGGGAGCCTTGAATCCCCCGGAACTGGAGTGGCTGTCAATTGTGAGCCACCAACATGGGAGCTAGAAACTGAACCTGGGTCCTCCGCAAAAGCAGCAAGTTCTCTAACCTCTAAGCCATCCCTCCAGCCCCTTATCCAGTATCTTGGGGCTTCACTTTTCTCAACTATCAGATTAACATCTGCTCTATTTTCTTAACAGTGCTGAGATTAACATCAAATGAAAAAAGACATAAATTATTTGGTACAAGCAGGGATTCCAAAAAACTATTAGCATATTATTATAATTCCTTCAGAAATCGGCTCCTGTATGTAAGCGACTGGCAAAGGTTTTAAAATTCTGTTCCCATATTAGGTTTCAACTAGTTATAATATTATCTATCAACCTGTCCCTCTGGTAGCTACAGAAGTCAAAAGTTGTTCCTAATTTTTTATTTATATTACTTATCAACTTACTTCCTAACTCCTGAAACTCGTTGCTTGGTATCTTCCTTGAGTATGCTAATACACAAAAGTTAAAACAAAATGTATTTAGTTCTAGTACTACAATACTATTATACCCCTTACGTATAAGGATTTGACCAAAAGTCACAAGCTAAAAATAGAGAATCATGCATTTATTTAACTTAGGCCTTTTAAAAAACTCATTTATTCCACAAATATGAGCACCAAGTACAGGCTCTGTGCTAGATGCTGGCGGGTATAAAAATGTGGAAAACAGACATTGTACTTGCTCTCATAAATAACTTGCCAATGAGACAAACACGGCAGGATGAACATGCACATGATGGTAAGCTTTCGAAAGCACTGTAAAGAAAGGGCGCTGAGTGAGAAACTATGTTGAAGCTATACTTACAAAGAACTGAACAGAAATGAACTCTGGAGGAATGGAACCATTCAACCCAGCCAGATGCACAAGTCCCTTAAGCCTGTACCTTAGTTTTCTCTTGTAGGATTGGGGAACAATCTTCCCCATAAAAATGATAGAACTGCCGGGCGGTGGTGGCGCACGCCTTTAATCCCAGCACTCGGGAGGCAGAGGCATGCGGATCTCTGTGAGTTCGAGACCAGCCTGGTCTACAGAGCTAGTTCCAGGACAGGCTCCAAAGCCACAGAGAAACCCTGTCTCGAAAAACCAAAAAAAAAAAAAAAAAAAAAAAAAAAAAAAAAAAAAAAAAGAATGATAGAACTAAGTCAAATGCTTTTGCCTTATTTTGAAACTAAGCACAAAGAAAAATTAATATAATTTGACAATAAAAGTTCACTCACAGGAATCTATATTTTCCAAGCAAATTAGCATTCCTACACTACTTTAAAAAAGTGTCCTATCACACACAATAAACATCATCATACAAATAAGCATCACCATATATATGTAGTTACAATACAGCTAACTAATAGTTTTAAATAAAAGTAAATTAAAATTGAGAAAATGACCCAAAAAACACTTTGGAAGAAAACTGATCATTTTCTCATGAGATCCTTTTAAGCAGAAACAGAAAGACAGAGACATAGGGAAGAAGGGAAGAAAGAGAGGGGCCAAAGGTAAAGGAAAAAGAAAGGGGTGGGGGTGGGGGAAGAAGCCCCAAGGCTCCTGGGCAGCAGCTTTTGACAAAGGTCAACAGCGCACTCTGCTGGAACTAAGTCTTTCCTACACGCTGGACAAAAAGCTGCTTCTGCAACTTGCTACATTGAGTCAAATAGAATTACTATTATTAATGTATTTAATGCTATTATTTCTTTAATAAATAAACACTGGAATAAGAATAAAACATAGTGCTACCTCACTCATGATAAAGGTTTACTTAAAAACATAAACCAATTACTAAGAAAATGATTAAGAATTCTGGAACAAAGCAGTATTAAACTATTATTATATTATCCCAAACCCAAAGCTTCTCTTGACAAAATTCTAATCATGCGAAGACTGATGATTCACTAGATTGCTAATATATGAATTATTATAAGAAAAGGACTCTAAAAGCAGTAATACCAGTACTCAGAAGTTAGAGGCAGGCAGAAGTTCAAGGTCATTGTTAGGTTACAGAAGAAGCTGAAGGCCAGCCTGAGATGCGTGATACTTTCTCGAACAAACAAAACAAAAGACAATTAAAAAGAAAAGAATAGGGGCTGTAGAGGTGGACCAGCAGTCAAAAGTATTGGATCTTCCAGAGGATCCAAGTTAGATTCCCAGCACTCACATGACAGCTCACAGATGACTGTAATTTCGGTTTCAGGGGACCAGATGACACCCTTTTCCCACCCTTATGGGCAATGCACCCATGTGGTGAACATACAAAAATGCAGACAAAACACTCATATGCATAAAAGAATTAAAAACAACAAAAGCAACTTGGAACCCTTCCCACTCTTACGAGTTCTTTCTCACTGTTTTTTAAAATCTACATGCAGGGCCGGGCGATGGTGGCGCACGCCTTTAATCCCAGCACTCGGGAGGCAGAGGCAGGCGGATCTCTGTGAGTTCGAGACCAGCCTGGTCTACAGAGCTAGTTCCAGGACAGGCTCCAAAGCCACAGAGAAACCCTGTCTCGAAAAACCAAAAAAAAAAAAAAAAAAATCTACATGCAGGGATGGAGATGGCTAAGACATTAACAGCACTTGCTGATCTTCCAGAGGACCTGAGTTCAGTCCCAGCACCCATGGGGCAGTTTACAACCACCTGTAACTCCAACTCCAGGGGATCTTACATCCTCTTCTGTATTTTACATGTACAGTACAAATGTGCACACACAGAGAGATACCACACACACACACACACACATAAACACATCTTTAAAAATAAATCTATGTTTAGTTTGCTTTAACAAAAGGTCAATCTACAGCATTCAGAAAGTGAACCAGATGTGGGTAATAAACTGTAATTTTAAAAACAAAAAGTGCTGGATGGTGGCACATGCCTTTAATCCCAGCACTTGGGAGGCAGAGGCGGGCGGATCTCTGTGAGTTCAAGGCCAGCCTCCTCTAAAAAAGTGAGTTCCAGGACAGCCAGGGCTGTTAAACCAAGAAACTCTGTCTCAAAATCAAAAACAAACCAAACAAAAAATCAGAAGGTATTGACTATTTTCTTTCCTCTTCCTCTTACCTGTAGTGATATATTTTCATTTGGCCCCCAAAGACTGAACTGTCAGACCTCACATTGAAGTTAATAAACCCCCTTGAGATCATTTAATAGTCTGTACCACTGTCCTGCTGTGACTTGGCCTGTTTAAGTTTAACCTGCTTTTAAGAAAACAATGGAACCAACTTTCTATGCCTTGAATGTCCCATGCAATCAGCACATTCACTAGGATGACATATTTTATAATGCTTGTTTCATTTGTAATTACTTATTCTACTGTCTGTTAAGAAGTAAAAAAAATACATATTATTTTAACTTATGAATTTATGGCACTGGGATGGAAAGATGGCTCAGCACTTAAGAGCAGTAGTTGTTCTTCCAGGGGAACTTGGGCTCCCAGCACCTACATGGTGGCTCACAACCATCTGTTAACTATAGTTCCAGAGGATCTAATGCCCTTTTCTGCATTATACATGTGGTGCATAGACATACAAGTAGATAGGGCATTCATATACCTAAAATTAAGTAATTTTTTAAAAAGTTTTTTTTGTGGCATTTTTTGCCCAGCCATTTAGAAAATACATTAAAAACTACTTTATGCAATTATGCTTTCTATTGCAAACTCAAAAATGAGCAAATATCAGAAGACAAGCATATTATCTTTGCATTTTTATTAGCACTGACACAGCACTAAATGTGGTAAACCCCACACCAGAGCTCATGTTGTATGTCACTGCCAAAAAATCCCACACTAGAAATATAGACATTTACACGTAAGCTATGTGTATTATACCATGTACATGAAACTGTTTTCAAGCTTAGACTTGGGTCTCATTACCAAGACCGCTCATCACAGAAAATCCACGTAAAATTCCAAAATCTGGAGAACTAAAAGACGTGAAGCACCTTTAGTACCAAGCATTTCAGACAGAAAAAAATATTCAACTATATAAAGAAACAGTTTACAATCTGAAGAAAATGTTAAAAATCCCTTACAATTCTAACCCTAAGCATTTCAGATAATGGTTATTCAATATGCACACTGTTGCTACTATTTCTTCAACTCTGTACCACTTACGCTCTAAAATATACTAACATCTCTGCAATGATTTAATCCTCATACCTGCCTTGTGAATCAGACACTTGTATCTATATTTAGCAAGTAGGAAAGTTAGGTACTTGTACCAAGAGTTTAAAAAGAAATAAAATGTGTATGTGTGTGTATGCGTGTGTGCAAATAAAAGTTGTGTTTAAATCCGCCCCTTCAAGGCCAGACACAGCAGAGGCTGTGCTTAGATCAGTGGTAGAGCACTTGCCTAACATTTAAGACGTTCTAGAGCATTTTGAACTCCAATACAAAGAAAGAAATAGATTTGTTGATCAATACATTAGTAGACAAAGAAACTCTCGGCACACACACACAAAGGGGACATTATTTATCCTTTAAAGCCAGAGATACTGCTTGTTGCAATATGAATGAACCTGGAGGATGTTACACAAAGTGGAATAAACCACAAACAGGAAATAAAAAAACCAATATATTCTCACCTATATGAAAAAAAAAAGTCAAATCTAGGGACAAAGAAGAGAATCCCCAGGAGACATTATATAAAAATTGATCATGTAGGCAGCCTGATTCGAGTATCTATTCCTTTTGAGTGTACATGTATCTACTGTATATTTTGTGTGTGATGTATATACATGAATGTGCAGGTGTGCATGCCCCTAAGTGGGCTTGTGGATGACAGAGAAGAATGTAGGAAAAGAAAAAGAATTAAGTTAGAGAAAAAATAAAAATATAAAAAGAAGAGGAGGAGGGAATAAATAAAACAGCTGAAGAGACAGCTCAGTGGTTAAGAGCCCTGGCTACTCTTCCCAGGACCCACATGGGGGCTCACACTATCTGCAACTCAAAGAGCTCTGACACCTTCTCCTGAGTCCCATCTTGGGACTCCACATAATAAGAGAACCCCCACATTCTCCGAGCAGTATATGTGTGCTCCCACACAATGAATAGTTAGAAAATGTATTTCTTTTTTAATTGAGAGCAATAGAAAAAGATACCTGACACTGGCCTCCAGCAACCACATATGTACACACATACACACACCACACACACACACAAAGAGAAATACTTTTTAAAAAGTCTTAACAGAAAACAACAGCAACAAAAAGAACTTTCGGAAACCCCTTTAGTGCTGCTCTCTGATCACTTTCTAAAGGAGAAACTGAGACAGGGAGAAAAGGGTTTATCGTCTCTCACGTTAGTGAGCACAAATACAGTCGGATGCCGGGCGATGGTGGCGCACGCCTTTAATCCCAGCACTCGGGAGGCAGAGGCAGGCGGATCTCTGTGAGTTCGAGACCAGCCTGGTCTACAGAGCTAGTTCCAGGACAGGCTCCAAAGCCACAGAGAAACCCTGTCTTGAAAAACCAAAAAAAAAAAAAAAAAAAAACCAAATACAGCCGGATTGTTTAGGAATTTGAGCTTTTCTATCATTCAAATCATGCTACTCTTTCTCTACTTTCAAATGGATTTAGATTTAGAAAACTCCCCATTTTCCTTCTTTAAACTAAGCAAAGGCATAATACGTATATTTTGGAAAGAGGAGCTTGTCTTTCCTACAGGAGATTCGGGTTTTACTCTCTTTTCCGGGGCTCCTCGTGCATCCAAATGCTGGACGTCCTTTTCCAAACAATGGCATTTTCTCATCTACAAACACAGAATCAGATAAAGAAAAGCTTGATTGTGGATTTTTCTATCTTCTCTCTTCTTCCTTCAAAAGGCTATTTCTAATTAATAATAATAATAATAATATATTAAAAACCAACACAAAGCTGGGCAGTGGTGGTGCACACCTTTAATCCCAGCACTCGGGGAGGCAGAGGCAGGCGGATCTCTATGAGTTTGAGACCAGCCTGGTCTACAGATGAGTTCCAGGACAGCCAGAAATACACAGAGAAAACCTGTCTTGAAAAACCAAAAATAAAAAAAAAACAAACAACAACAAAAACCTAACACAAATAGAAAGCTCATGACACCATTTAAGTCAAAGAGAACATACAGTAACAACTCTTGGATCCTAATCAAGTATTAATGCAGAAAAATTACTTAAAAACAAATTACTGTATTGCAAAGATCTTCCAATAAAATTGGCACACCATGTAGACAATAAATTAGCATTATAGCAAAGCCAAACCACATACCTAACTGGAAAATACATTAATAATTAAGCCACATTCTAGATTCCAGCTTCATTTATAATTGGTACTATTACAAAAAAATAAGTTAGTTTATTGTACTTCTAAAAACAAGGTTTAATTCTAGAAGTTGTTGGTAGATATTTAAACTATGCAAAACTAGAATACAAGCAATTTAAGCATATCCATCTGAAAGTACTCAATTATTTACATAAAAGTGAAATGTTAATTAATAATCCCTCATCTATATTTATAACTAAATGTATTAAATTCCCAATCCCCTTATCTTTGTGGCATAAATTTCAAGAAGACTGTGTTCCTCTACGAAAAGTATATTCCATATGAAGTAACTGGTAATTCAAGTCTTTAAATAAGTATTAGAACTTTGCATGTCTTATCATGTACTGATCTTAAAAACTCAGTAAGTAGCCAGGCATATGGGTGCTGCATGCTTGCAATCTCAGCTATGCAGAAAGCCAAGGAAAGATCACAGATCTAAAACCAGCCTGGGCAACTCAGCAAAATCCGGTCTCAGAATAAGTGAGTGGACTATAAACTCAGTGGGACAGAGTATTTGCTTAGCATGCTGGAGGACAGGGGTTCAAGACTTGCCATGAACATACACCAACACCAAAAACACCACTAAAACAACATTAACCCCCAATAGATAAGAGTAAACTTTGTCACTATACTTACATTATCAAACCAATATTATCTACTGAAACACAATTAATAAAAACTCAGAGAGAAAAATTGGTGTCCAACCTGAAGACCCGAAAAGCAAAGCAGCCAGTGACTGGCTCCTACCTCGACCTCTGTCTGAAATTGGTGATCCAGCCTCCAGGAATCTCAGATCGAGACTGTTTGAGAACTGTTTCCTCCCAATTTTTAATCCTCTCTAGGGCTGGGATTAAAAGCATACACCACTGGATTGAAGGCATGCACCGCCCAGTTTCTATGGAAACTGGTGTGGCTATTGGGATTAAAGGTGTTTGTTACCATGGCCTGGTCTGTAAAACTGACCAGTAGGTCTGTTTTACTCTCTGATCTTCAGGCAAGCTTTACTTATTAAATTACAATTGAAATGCCACTATAATCTATAGTGTGAAAGGTATTTGAAGCAAAAGAAAATGCTATTATTAGGTAAAAAGCATTGAAGAGTTTTAAAAGTACAGTAATGGGGCCGGAGAGACAGCTTAGCAGTTAAGAGCACTTGTTGCTCCTGCAAAGGATGTAGATTCAGTTCCCAGCACCCACATGGTGATTCAGAAACATCCATAAGTCCCGTTCCTGGAGAGCTAATAACCTCGGCTGACCTCTGCTGGCACCAGGCACGTACACGGTGCACATACACACATGCAGGCAAAACATTCACACACATAAAATTAAAAAAACAAAACTAAAATAAAAGTTTAAGTACAATATTCTTCAACACCATAGATATTAAGACTTTAACAATATAAAATAATATGGCCCCTGTACAAGAATGGCACGAAGAGTCATAAGGCACCTGCATTTTTAACTCTCTCATATGCAAGATCTAGTTTAATTTTAAAAAAAATCAAGCCTGGTCTACAAGAGCTAGTTCCAGGACAGGAACCAAAAGCTACGGAGAAACCCTGTCTTGAAAATTCAAAATAAATAATAAATAAATAAAAAATAAAAAAAAAATCAGATGAGAAAGTCAAAGATAAGCTGTTTGGGAAAAAAAGACCTTGAGGGAGGGGGGCAGACGATGGAAGAGTGTCACTATGTTCAAAACATGTAATAACCATGCATAAAAATGTCATCATGAAACCCATTACTTTATGCAATGAATTATATTAACACTTTTTAAATTAATAATTCCGGAAGATTATAAAGTGGCTATATGTTTAGGATACGCCTTAAGCAAATACTTTCCTCCCAAATTCTTCATGCATGAGAAACGCCATGCAGCTGCTTTACAGCAGTATGGACAGACTGCTACACTAACAACTTCCTTTGTAAAATGAAAATAACCATTCACTTTGTAGCTATGATACAACTAACTATTCTCTATCAGTGCCACCAACTTCCTGTGCAGCTAGCCCCGACTAGGTAGCTAGATGATCTTAACAGCCAATAAACTGCTTACCTGCTGTGCGGTCTCTAAGGGGCGGATTCTTTTCTTCTCTATTTGAAAATCATCATCTTCACCTCGGTGCGTGGATGCCTGTTTCTTGGCGGATAACTTTGCAGCCAGAGTATTTTTTTCAGGAGAGTCTTATATAAAAAGTAATTTTACAATAAGTATGGTATACTTATAACAAAAATATAATAAATAATTTATTCTATGCATCTTTTAGAAGAAAACCAAGACTTATTAGTATAAATTTCATAACACAATTTAAAACCTATGATTTTTTTTCCATTGACTGATTGAGATAATGTCTCACTACATAGCCATGGCTGGCCTGGAACTCACTGTGTAGACCAGACTAGCCTCAAACTGAAAGAAATCCACCTGCCTCTGCCTCTAAAATTAAAAATATGCACCAAGACATCCAGCAAGGTTTTTTTTTTGAAAACTTTTTATCACCCCATTTATTTTTACCATAAATACAAAAACATTTCAAGAAACATACATTTAGCATGAAACACCCAATTTGTTTTTCTCATAGCCTCGTGATTTATGGCCATACTCTACTATACAGTTTAAGGAATACAACTGTCAGGGCTGGGAGTATGGCTCACTTGGTAGAGCAAAAGTTGTCTGGCATGTGAGCTGCTTTAAGTTCAATCTCTAACACAAAGTATCTTGACAAATATGCAAATGAGTCCTTCAAGACTCAATAAATGTCATTTCATTACTATGAAAACCTTAATGTTTCTTTCCTACTGAGCTTCATTATGTTCACAGAATAAGATTTATGTCTTAATCTCACAACCCTGAAAGCTCACTCTTACAACCATCAAAAACCTCTCAACTCCTAAATTATAAAAATTATTCCTAAAAAGTGAACTTTAAAGAAATGCTCAGTATTACAAAGTTAATAATTTGTAGCTCTTAGGTGCAACATATTTGCCATTTTACTTCAAAATCCCTAAGGATAATTCCAATACTGACAAACACAGCATCCTGATTTCTGGAAACATGGCAAACATTTCCTTTTCCTCAATTTTCTCACTACCCTATATATTGGTTTCATCATTTCCTATGTACCTTTTCTTTTTTAATTATTACTTATTAAAGTGCTTTATTAATTGTAATCATAGACAATTCCAGGGATTATGTGAAGCAAGAATAAGTAACAGAGGCATTATTGCCACTGAAATATTCTTCCACCTCGGATCATGCACAACACATTTATTTTAATATGAAATAATCATATTATTTTAATATTGAAATAATCTCTGTATTTCATTAAATTTACTTTATTTTGCACCAACTACACGAATGACTTTACTTTGATTGGCATTTTCTCATTTCCAATATCTTTTATTTTAACTCTTTTTATTTAATCTGTGTCGTTTGCATCATACATCCTGATCCCATTCATTTCCCATCCCTGCATATCTGCCCTCTGCCCTTGCAGTGCCTCTAAGAAAATTTAAGAGGAAAAAAGAAAAGAAAACAATGGGGGGGAGGATCTCATCATGGAAGCTGTCATGTGACACAATGAGTCACACAGTGAACCCTTCTGTCCAAGTATTCACTGCAGAGTCATTGGTCTGGTTTGAGGCCCTTGGTTTCTGCTACACTAATGATGCTGGGCCCTCACTGGAACTCCTCTTAGTTATCCTGCTGTTGCCCTGTGTTGTGGAGATCCTGAAGGTTTGGGTCATGCAGGACTGGCCCCTTCACCTGCTCCAGCAGATCACAGATAGGGTGGATATTGGAATGGGCCCAAGTAGTTACAGGGTTGGTCAGCCTAGCAGCTCTCCCTTGTCCTCACCACCAGGATCAGCTCTCCTGCATTGCTTTGGCAGTGATGGGGGCAGGGGATGAGGAAGTTCTTGTGCTTTCATGGTCCTAGGTCAGATCTCCCACCTGCCTCTGGCATTGATGGGGGCAGGGATGATGAGAACAAAAACACATCTCTCTTCCACCCAAGTCACCACATGGCAGGTGAGTACTGGGAACAGCTCTTCCATGTTCACAATATCAGGGCTGGCTCACCTCTGCCAATGGGGTTGGCTCTATTGTGCTGCTCAGGCAAGGTGCAGGGCCTGTTCTCCCGAGTGTTGCAGCTGGTGGCGGGCAGGGGCAGCTCTCCCACTCTTCTGACCTCAGGGCCAGCTCTCCCATGTGGCTCAGGTGTTGATGGGGGAGGGCCATCTCTCCCCTGCCCTTACCACCACATGATACTATGTACCTTTTTAAAGGTACGACCTTCCTCTGTTCCTCTACATAGTTCTCTCCACTTCTGTGGCCTGAATCCCTTTAACCTTTAATCTTACACTAAGACCACACAATGACCAGACAGCATGAAAATCAATGAAAGTGAAACAATGCCCTAACTGGAAAGAATTACAAACTACTCGCTTACAGGGCAGAAAGATCTATGAAGCAGGTACAACAGATGTGAGCCTATAAACACAAAATGGAATCTATGCCATGTTTGGTGTGTGTTTAATGGAAGAATGTGTGTTCACGCATGGGGATACCCATGTGTGCATACACACGTGTGCAGGTACACATATGTGCATATTCATGGAAGCCAGAAGTCAATTGAGTCTCCACTTTTTTTTTTCCTTGATACAATGTCCCTCACTGAACCTGGAGATCACTGATTGGCTAAGCTGATTAACAGCAAAGCTCCAGGGTTTTTGTCTTCAACTCCTCAATGCTGGAGTTAGATGTACACCATTGAGCTCAGATTTTTTTTAAAGATATTTTACTATTTTCAATTGTGTACATGCATATGAATGTAGGTGCCCACAGAGGATAAACTGAACTCTGGTCTCCCGAAGGAGCTGTACTTGCTCTTAACCTCTGAACCACCTCTCCAGCCCACACTCAAGATTTTTAAGTGGGTGCTGGGGAATCAAACTCAGATCCTAATGCTTGCACAGCAAACATTTTAACAAACGAATGTTCTTGCTGGGCCCAGAATAGGAATAGCTTTTTAAAAAAATAATGATTTTAATCATGTTCAACAACAGGGATCAAAGTCCCAGATCTTCCATGATCCAGAAGCCTTTCCCCATAAAAGCCACTAAAAAACAAAAATTTTAAAGATAGAAGTTTTCTTTATATGCTATAATATGATGTTTATTGTCCTGTATTGAGGCTATTTGTGGGATTCTCCTCTGTATTCTGTGAATATCATTGGTTAATAAAGGAACTGCTTTGGGCCTATAGCAGAGTTATAGGGGAACAGAGCTAGGTGGGGAAAACTGAATGCTGGGAGAAAGGAGGCGCAGTCAGAGAGAAGCCATGGAGCCACCGCGGGAGACAGACATGCTGAAACTTTGCTGGTAGGCCACAACCTCGTCGTGATGCACAGATTAATGGAGATGGGTTAAATTAAGATGTAAGAGTTAGCCAATAAGAAGCTAGAGCTAATGGGCCAAGCAGTGATATAAATAGTATGGTTTCTGTGTGATTATTTCGGGGCTGAGCAGCCGAGAACCAACAAGCGGCCCTCCTCACAACAGTTATTCTTACTTAGTACATGTTAGGCTAATTTTCTAAACTACATTATTGTTTTTTGGTGTAGTCCCTAGTCTTTTTTTTAAGTTCATTTATTTGATTATTATGGGTATGAGCATTTTGTCTGCATATATGCATATGTACCACATGCATGCAGTGCCTGTAGAGGCCAGAAGAGGGTGTGGGATTCCCCTGAACTGAAGGTTATGCAAGGTTGTGAGTCACCACGTGGGTGCTAGGATTCAAGCCCAAGTCTGCAGGAGCCATCTCTCTGGCTCCTTATCTTCTGTTCTCCACAGTGTAGGAGCTTGCAAGTTCACAAAGAGGTTGAATTGTTAAGGCACATAATTTAAAAAGAAGTTAGATATCTCCAAAATTTATGAAGAAATAAAGAAGGGTGGGGAAAATGAAAGAGACAACTCTCAGAAATCAGTACAAAAGACAAACCTATTTAAACAGGCAATCACTACAGGTGATATTCAAGAAACAATAAACATGTAAACTGTTCATTAGTCATGACATACAATCAATTAAAACTCCAGGCTGCGAGTGGGGGTGGCCCTAGGTTCAATCCATAGCACTATAAACAAGATAAAATAAAACATCAATGAGAATACCAAACGTGCAAGAATGGTTCAAATTCAAAACAACTGGAAACATCAGGAGATAAGTGTTGAAAACCTCTGCCCACAAGCACACACCTCATGTTGTGAGTTTCGTTCCACACTATCTCAATAAAGCTAACAGGGCATGAGTCACGTGAATTTTTTTGCTTCCTGTTGCATAGCAAGTTATATTTATACTGTGTCTACTAAAGCTATTAACTATGCAATATTACTATCTGAAAAAAAGTGAAACTTAATTTTCAAACGCTTTACTTTAAAAAATAGTTAATTGATAAAAAAATATAACAATCATGCTTTTAAGAAAAAAAAATGGCATCAACAAATTTGTTCAGTAAAGAGTTAACACAGACTTTTGATCTGAAAAGAATGCAGCATCCACACAGACTATAATGAAGTAAGGTGTGCCTGCATTATTGAGGGAGGCTGGAGTGAGGAGCACAAAACGGAAAACTGTTGGCATGGTCTACCACAGCTGATGTACATGCTATCACCATCCCATCCCTAAGTATGTATACAACAGAAAGTGTCTATTTGTATTCAGACAAACAAGCAAGTCTCTGTCTTATTAAAGTGGAAACAACTCAATTATCTGACAACAGTAGAATAGATGACTACATCCCGATATATATTTATTTGCTTTTATATTATATTTGTATTATATATTTATGTTATATATTTTAATACAGGAAAATAATATACAGAAGAAAAAGAATAAAAGCAATAGATTCTCAATAATGCAATACCAAGTAAAAGATAGATATAAGACCACATATGTAATTCCGCTTCCATAAAGAAGCTAAGTTCATCAACAGTGACAGAAGATGGCACAGAGAAAAGAAAAATCGGGGGGGGGGGGTTAACCCAGCAAAATACCTCAGTAATTAAAGTGAGAACACAAACAAAAAAGCTCAAAAGGTTCTGAGCAGCCAATGTTATGGTAAAATTATTCCATTAGGGGCACAGTGTTCAGTTCAAAGCACATTCCTTGACATGCATGAAGCTTGAAGTTCCATCACCAGCACCAAAAATAAATAAATACAATTTAAAGGATTTCAGAGAGGTTCAGTGCTTAAATGCACGTGTGCCCGAGACATGTAACCTGAGCTAGACCCACATGGTGGAAGGAGAGAACTGTCACCAGCGAGCTGGCTTCTAGCAACCACCCGAGTGCTGTGGCACGCACTCGCTCTCTCGTGCTCTCTCGCGTGCTCTCTCTCGCTCTCTCTCTCTCTCTCTCGCTCCCCCGCACCCTACACAAGATAAATGTAATTAAATAAAAAATTCCAGGGGAACTGAAACTCCAGTCGCAGGGCCTTTGAGGCCATCAGGCACACACAGGGAACACAGACACACATTTCAGAAAATGTAGTAATAACTAAGGAAGGAGCCAATTCAGACTGCAACCAGCACAAGCAGAATACAGTTTACCTTGGCAGGGTGATAAGGCGCCGTTTCTCTCCGGTGGTTTGCTTGGACTATGGAAATGGGGTGAAGTGCCTATGTCCGTGTCACTGTAAGGAAAACTCTTCGAGTGGCATGCACAACCACATGACGACGGCACCTCAGGCTTTTTATTCAAGCCTCCATCCACTGGCTTTCCTAGGGGAAAAAACCCTCTATTTATAACTAATAAAGAGCACTTCTCCTTTCAGCTAGAGTGAGCAACCACCTCGGTTCAACAAGGACTGGAAGTTTCCCAGGTCACAAGATTAAATGAAGAGAGACAATCTACCTGAACCTTATCTACAGTGTCGAGTCAGGACAGAAGAGAAAAGCAATTCCTACAATGTTTTCAGAAATGTTATCAGTGTATAAACTATAAAAACATATTAATGAAGATTAATAGTGTAATTAAAAGTACCAGTCTTGTATTTATTTACATCCAGATTACTTCAAAGTCAAGCAAAAGTATTGAGATAAAGATGAAAAGTATATGCTTCATTACTGCTATCTCCCTAAATGAATAATTTGAAATTTCAGTATTCTAAATAATAAATCTTTATTATTTATCACAGTCCACATTATCCTTATTTTTTATTTCTTTCTTAGTTTTGTTGAGACAGGGTATTTCTACAAAGCCCTGGCTGTTGTGGAACTCACTAAGCAGAACAGGCTGACCTCAAACTCACAGAGATCTACTTGCCTCTGCCCCGACCGCTGGGATTAAAGATGTGAGCTACAACATCCAGTCATACTTCTACTTCAAATAGAAGTATTCAGGTGTGGCGAGGTGGCCCACACCTTTAGTCCCAGCACTCAGGAGGCAGAAGCAGGTAGATCTTTGAGTTTGAGGCCAGCCTGGTCTACAAGAGTTGCAGGACAGCCAGGTTTACGCAGGGAAACTCTTATCTCAAAAACAAACAAACAAAAAATTAAATCAAATCAAATAGAAACATTCAATCACCTACACATTCTGATAAAATTATCATCAAAGTACATTTTAAGACAATTGTTGTTCAAATTCAATAAAAAGGTAATTAAGATACCTAAATATAATTTTTTAAAATTACAATACAGGGGCTGGAGAGTTTAGCAGTTAAGGGCATTTGCTGCTCTCCCAGAGGATCCCAGTTCAGTTCCCAGGACCCTCAGAGCTGCACACAATCATCTGCCACTCCAGTTCCAGATGGTCCAATGTTTTCATCTGGGCTGCTCAGGGACCAGGCATGCAGGAGGTGCATAGACATGCAAGAAAATACACTCACCCACATAAATAAAAATAAACACTTTTTAAGAAAATTACATTGTGTGCCCACATGATATACATAACTCACATACTTTTAACAAGCTAACATTAACAAGCATGGTTATGCATACCTGTAATCCCAGCATTCAGAAGGCTGAGATAGGAGGACGTTAAGCTGAAAGTCAGCCCAGACTACATAGCAAAACCCTGCCTCAGGGGAAAAAAGGCAAACATAAAGACGTACTATATACATGTACAAAAATCTTAGAATGAAACCCATTATGTATAATTAACACATGCTAATAAAAAAAAGAAAAAGAAACCTGAAGTGGTGGTGCACACCTTTGATCCCAGCATTCAGGAGGCAGAGGCAGGTGGATCTCCATGAGTTCAAGGCAAGTTCAAACAAGTTCCTGGATAGCCAGGGCTACACAGAGAAAGCCTGTCTCAAGGAAACAAACAAAAAAAAAAAAGAAAGAAAGAAAGAAAGAAAGAAAGAAAGAAAGAAAGAAAGAAAGAAAGAAAGAAAGAAAGAGAAACTGAATGTTTTAACTATACTAGTGACACTGTTTACACACTTGTAACACATTGACGTTTCCCAGGTAACTGTCATTAAATTTCAATTATTAACTAGAAATGTCAATTTCCCCCAAAGAATGTTTCCAATAATAACCAAAATGGACAGTCAAAAGATCATAGAGCCAGGCGGTGGTGGCGCACACCTTAAATCCCAGCACTCGGGAGGCAGAGGCAGGTGGATCTCTGAGTTCGAGGCCAACCTGGTCTACAAGAGCTAGTTCCAGGACAGGCTCCAAAGCTACAGAGAAACCCTGTCTTGAAAAACAAAACAAAACAAAAAAGGATCATAGGATGTACTTTTTGATGCTTATTTCACCGTTTGTCTGTGGTGATGTGAAGCGGCACACACACCATGGCGTGTGCAGGAGTCAGCTTTCTCCCTCCACTCTGTGGTGCCAGCGATGGGACGCAGGGCATCACGGCAGTAGTGAGCACTGAGCACGGGGCAATCCTGCACACTCCTTGTTACTGAATTCTATCAGTGGCACCAACATTTCTCTTTTATTAACTTATGCTACCGTGTGCATGTGGAGGTCAGAAGACAACCTACAGGAGCTGGTTCTCTCTTTCCACCAGATGGCTTCTAGGAATTGAAATCGGGTTCCAAGCTTAGAGGTCAGCCTTTTACACTGAACCATCTTGTCGGCCCAGATACTTCCTTTAATAAATGCATCCATACCTATACACACACCTGTGATTAACTTCACATTTTTCTAATTCTTTAGGTTAGACTTATCTATTTATATACCTGAAAAATATTCAATACTACATTTCAGATTTGTGATTAAGATTACAAAGTCCTAGTCAGGCAGTGGTGACACATGCCTTTAATCCCAGCACTTGGGAAGCAGAAGCAGGCAATCTTTGTGGGTTCGAGGCCAGTCTAATCTACAAGAGCTAGTTCCAGGACAGCCAGGTTGTTACACAGAGAAACCCTGCCTCGAAAAAAAAAAAAAGACTGGAAAGATGGCTCAAAGTCAAGAGCGCTTCCTGCTCTCTCAGAGAACCCAAATTTAGTTTCTAGAATAAACATGGGGTGGTCAACAACCCCATCACTCTAGCTCTGGGTCCTCTAGCACTGTGAGCAGCTTACATAAACCCATGCATAAATAATTGAAAATGAAAATAAATCTTTAAAAAAAAATTAAAGTTTTTCATCAAATATTAGTAGCAATTTTGTGTTTGCCCAGATGATCTCATACTTTAATAAAAACAATCATACAGAAGCTCTTATGAGCAAAAACATGGAACACTTATGAATAGACTTTACCTCAAAACCTAGTTTTTACAAACTGAAACATTAATTCAGGATTACCTATAAAATTTTACAAAAACATGTAAGTCTGGGACTCACCATTGGAAAAGGGTGAGGCAGGAATCAGCACCCCAATATCTTTTGTTATATGGGTGTATACACTTTTATTTATTTTCTGGAAGTTCTAGGTACTGAACCCTGGACCTTGCACATGCTAGGGAAGTGTTATATCACTGAGCTACACCCTAGCGTAGAACTCGAGTTTGGATTTGTAAGGTGGATTCTTGCAATATTCCAGGCTTCCTTAATGCTTCTGACTCTCTCACCTCAGTTTCCTGAGTGAATTCCTAGGGATGCAGGAGCACATGCCGAATCAGAGCCAAATTTATCTTTTGAGACAAGGTCTCACTGTGTAGTTCTGATAACAATTAAGGTAATGGGACATGACAGAAATTCATACAATCATTACAAGAAGCTTCTATTTATCTGGTATTCAAACACGGGTGCAACAGGTATCTTTTATTTACTTATTTATTTAGAGCTAGGGTCTTGCTACATAGTCCAAGCTGGTCTTTAACTCACTGTACTCCTCCTCTTCAGCCTCCCCAGTACTAGGCTTACTGGCACGAACCACCACTACACCACTTTTATGTGGTTTTTTTCTTCATATAGTCTACATTTTACTGTTATAAGTCAGATAAACAAATATATTTAGGGATATATTCAAGCAATTAGTATATGTATCAACACCACCAGAGCTCCATCTCCTATTTCTTAGATACAAATTATCATCTTGGTATTTTCATAGGAACTCTGAGCATCTAAAATGTTCACATACACCCTGCATGATCAAGTAAAAGGACTAAATTGTGTTAATATTATTTAAGAATTAATTTTAATGTATCGACTTCTTTTGGAAGACTTAAAATGTTTTATTTTGGGAGGAGGTTGCTCTGTAGCCTTGGCTGGCCTTGAACCTGTAGCAACCTTCTTGCCTTTGGCTCCTGAATGCTGGAATTATATATGTGCACAGCCATGCCTGGCACAGGAGATACATCTTGAAGAAATGTCTTGACAGAGATTATTTAAATCACTTGGAACGATGTCTGAACCAGTCTAGATACAGTGTACCATATTACCTGGGGCTGGCCTGACTGTAGGGCAGGTGAAGGCACACTCGCCACTCAGCCTGATGACCTGAGTTCAATACACCAGACCGGTATGGAAGAAGGAGAAAAGTGGTTCCTATAACTTGTCCTCTGCGTCCATACGATAAGCACACACAAAATATAAACATACCAGTTTTTATAAGAACTACTTGCCAGTAAAAGACTGTTGCCACGCTAACGCAGAACAAAGTAAGGCTAAGCTTTTTCCACTTCCTGTGGGACTCTCCAACAAACAGTGCTGCTCACTGTTCAGTCCTCTGACGATCTGTGGACAAAGAAACCAGCTTTAAAAAAGAAAACAATAAAGGATGACTTTATCAGCTCTCTCCATAGAATAGGAACACGATAGAATAGCACAGAAGACTAAGGAGGCGCTCCAGGAGACACAGACGGCATGAGGAAGAACTAGATTTTGCTAAATCTAGACTCATTCCTTTACTTCTCCCTAACAACCTGCTGGTTTTACCAGGACATTAAATAAGCAGCTTGTTGTAATAAGGGGCAGCAGGCTACGTTATTATAGGCTAGCTTTATACCCGAAATAATTACATGGAAACTGTATTCTTTTAAACACTGCCTGGCCCATTAGTTCCAGCCTCATTTTGGCTAGCTCTTACATATTGATCTAACCCATTTCTAATAATCTGTGTAGCCCACGAGATGGCTTACCAGGGAAGATTTTAACCTGCAGCTGTGTCAGGTGGGAGAATCATGGCGACTGCCTGACTCAGCTTCTTTCTCCCACCATTCTGTTCTGTTTACTCCACCCACCTAAGGGTTGGCCTATCAAATGGGCCAAGGCAGTTTCTTTATTAATTAACCAATGAAAGCAACAGATTAGAAAGAAATCACTCCCACATCATTTCCCCTGTTTCTGTTTAAACAAAAAAGAAGGCTTTCATTTTAACATAGTAAAATTACATATAGCAAAACAGTTATCAAGCAAGAATTACAGTTACAATATTCAGTCCCTCTTCAATCCCAAGCCTGTTGATAAGAGATATTTCAGAGTTTCTGTCTCAGGTCAGGAGCCATGAAATGGGACAGAATAAGAATAAGTATATACTTGATAAACTTTTTTTGCCTTTCCTCATATCTGTGTCTTTCTTTATATGTCAGTATATGTCTTTGTTGTTAATGTTTAAATTTCCCATAACAAACAACTTTTCCTACAGTAATCTTTGAAGTTTCCAGGATGAAGATGGGACCCCAAGACATCAACTCAATCTAGTTATTATGACGTCATGAATATTTTTTTTTAGCGCTAAAATTAGACCTGTTTTTTGGTACCAACTGCACGAGACAATTTCGAATGGTGCACATTTTTGACAACACTCTGGCCGGACCTTCTCAAAATGCTCAGAGACTAGTTACAATTTTCTTAGGTCAATGGTTAATTTGGGAATTTGACCATCATTTACTTTCACAGGACCCCCTAAGAAGAACGTCGCCCCCATGTCAGCTAGAAGCAATTTTAGAGGACAACGTCCCCTCTCCCAACAGAGTTTGCTCTCAGGGTTAGGGACATCATTTAGTGGTTGGTTTAGGGTTGAGGGGATGGGGGATATATTTTATGGAATTAGGGGTATTTTTTTTAAAAAGGGGGGATTAACTGGTTTAATGGGATGATTGGTATTTGTGAATTACTGTTTTTAGAAAATTGTATTGGTACTATTTCTTGTATATTGATATATTGAATATTGAATGTGAGTGTTCCTACCTCTATTTTTGTATAAGAGTATGCTTATAACTTTGTCTATATTGTATTGATACATCTACCATATTACAATGTACATTTCTACCTCTGATACTATTTATATAATAACATTGTTTACATTTGATATGTAATGACATTGTTTATAGTTGAAGATCAGTCTTCATATATTGCACAGTTGTTTATTCTCTTAGTCTTCAAGTTAGATAGGTATTGAGAATTAATCAGGTCTTTTAGATACATAGAGATTATATTTAGTATAGATAGTATAATCTTCAGCCTCTTCGAAGAACTGTAGAAAATGGCCTTTAATCTAACCTAGAATTCTGTGCCAATGAGACACAATCACTCCTGGTGACACCACTCTACTCCTGAGAGAACGTTGAGCACCAAAGACACTCCATTGGGAGCTTGTCTTCTTGGCAGAACTGGCCTTTGGGTTAAGAAAAGCACATACCTCAACTACTGACTAAGATACAGAATATCCATAAGTGGATGAAACAGGATTGTCTTATCTTGCCAAGACAGGGTAGGATAGTTCTAAGAAAGTTCTTTGCCTTTAATAATGGTATGTCAGTTATGTTAGGCCTTAGCCAAAGTTGGTTGACTCAACATTGCAAACGAGACTTTGGGTAATTGCCCAAGTAGTCAGTTGTCTCTGTCAATTGTTGCACATTTTGGATATATCTCATTTGTTAAGTAATACTTATTCCCTTCTCAGATCTTTGACGGAGTTGAAGATTATATAATTGTAGTTACTCTCTACATTATTTAGACTCCTTGAGATAGAATGTTTAACAAAACTTTTGTTCTCAATATTGTTTTATTATTTGTTATTATTGTATATAGTTGTATTTGGTTTAGTTCTGTCTTATTTAGACAAAAAGGGGAGATGTAGGGATTGCCCAGCCCCTTAGAGGGCGCGTTCACCTCGGGCTAATGTTTACATAGAAATCTGGCGAGCATGAGCCCCAAAGCTCTCTTTTTTTGTATTTCCTGCTCATTGCTGGATCCCTGGTGTTGTAAGCTATCCCTTCATTAAAATTTGCTGTTTCGGGGGCTGGAGAAATGGCTCAGTGGTTAAGAGCATTGCCTGCTCTTCCAAAGGTCCAGAGTTCAATTCCCGGCAACCACATGGTGGCTCACAACCATCTGTAATGAGGTCTAGTGCCCTCTTCTGACCTACAGATATACACACAGACAGAATATTGTATACATAATAAATAAATAAATATAAAAAAATATAAAAAAAATAAAATAAAATAAAATTTGCTGTTTCAAAAAAAAATAATAAAAAAAAATTTGCTGTTTCATATTAAGCTAGCCTGGTTATTACGCCGATTCCAGCAGCTTATATTTAATTATACAAGCATAAATTGTTTCTGTAAAGCTGTTTGTGCTGGAGAGTTGGCTCAGCATTTAAGGGCAGTTGTTGCTCTTGCAGAAGATTCAGGTTCAAGTCCCATACCCACGTGGCAGCTTACAACCACCTCTGACTCCAGTGCCTGGTGGTGGCGCACACCTTTTAATTCCACCACTTAGGAGGCAGGGGCATGTGGATCTCTGTGAGTTCAAGGCCAGCCTGGTCTACAGAGTTCCAGGACAGGCCCCAAAGCGACACAGAGAAACCCTCTCAAAAAAAAAAAAAAAAAAAAAAAAAAAAGAGGAGGAGGGAGGAGGAGGAAGATGAGGAGGAAAAAAGAATTAAGTTAGAGAAAAAATAAAAATATAAAAGGAAGATGGCCAAGTCCACTAAGTCCATCACTAAGCACATACTTCAAACCCTTCCTACACAAACACAGGAAATATGCGAGAAAGTTCAAAGTAGCATTTTTGCTAATTCCAAGAGACTATGAGCAACCTAAATACTACTAGCAGGAAAATAGACAGGTTATGATAGCCATACAATAAAATGCCAGGCTGCAATTAAAATGATTTAACAACCAATGAGGATATACCTTAAATATAATGCTACAATAAAAACAAAAACCAGATAAACACTTGTTACGGATCCAGCTCAGCAGAGGGCAGCATCATGAACCTCTGTCACTCCTACCACTGCTCAAGTTTCCTTCCTGTGCTGTGATAGAATACTTTCACAGAAACCAGCATAAGGGAAAGGGAATTTATAGTCTATGGACAATTCCAGGTTATAATCCATCAGAGCAAAGACGTCAGAGTAGCAGGGGCTTAAAGCAACAAGCTGTATCCATAGTCAAGAGCAGAGAACGAACACGCATATTCATTTCTTTGTGCTGAGGTCTATATTTCCACCCTTCACAGTTAAGAACCCTCTGCCTAAGGAATGGTGCTGCACACAGTGGGATGGGTCTTCTTACATCAGTTAAGACAATCCCCCACAGGGCCTGGAGAGATGGCTCATCAACTAAGAACTCTAGCTGTTCTTACAGAACACTTGGGTTCAATTCCCAGCACACAGCATGGAAGCTCATAACCATATGTATTTCCACTTCCAGGGTAACCAATACCTTTTTCTGGCCACCTCAAACACGAGGCATGCACATGGTACACGTATATACATTCAGGCAAACAACTTACACACACACACAAAAGAAAGTATCTCACAGAAATGCCCACAAACCCAATGTAGACAATTCTTGATTGAGATTCTTTCCCTAGGCTGTCAAATTGATGATTAAAGCTAACTATCGCAATCTATAGCACAAATTCTAATCGGTATTAATAATAAAAGCCCAGAGTCAGATATAGGGGCTAATGCTGAAGATCAGAGAAGCAGAGCAGCAACTACTAGAGAGACCTTTTACCTCTACCAATGCTGACCGAATGGGCAATCCTGTCCTCAGACTGCATCTCCCGATGTACCTGTCTCCACCAAACCTCAGACTGCACTGAGCTCCCGTCTCCTTCCACCTTAAACTCCTCTCTCCACCCAGCCAGATCGCTCTTGACTCCACCTCCCTAGTGCTGGGATTAAAGGCGTGGGATCCCAAGTGCTGGCATCACCTTTGTGTGAGTTCTGTTTCTCTTTTAGACAGATTCAATCTTACGTAGCTCAGCGTGGCCTTGAACTAACAGAGATCCCTCTGCCTCTGTCTCCTGAGTCCTGGGATTGTGTGTTGACACCACTCCCTGGCCTCTAGTGGCTTAGCTCTGCACTCTGCTCTTCAGGCAAGTTTTATTTGTTAAAACACAAACAAAATATCACTACAACAATCGCTGAAAAAAGTTCTAACAAAACAAAACAAGAAGATATACAATATTTCATTCACAAAGTCTAAACATATGTAAAACAATCTATATTGTTATTCAGAAAATGAAAATTACATCCACACTAAACATGCAAACTTTATTATTCCCTAAACATCTAATGCATAGTTAAAAAGATTACAGTTATTTACATAGCATTTATATCAAGCATAGAAAGCAATCTAGAGATCATTTAAGAGTATATTGGAATTTACTTATAAAATATATGCAAATAGTGCACCATTTTACATAAAGGAATTGCACATCTACAGATTCTGTTATCCAAGGTGGGTCTTAGAACCATTCACCAAAATAGACTGAGTTCAAAGAATGTCAGTTCACAAACCATATAACAAGCTATCCTGAGGTACACACACCTGTAAGCCCAGGACTAAAGTGAGCAGAGATAAGAGGATATATAGGGCTTGCAGGCTGCCAGCCTAGCCAAAAGCAACACCAAAAACACAAGTTCCAGGTTTATCATGAGACTATGCCTCAAAAGAAAAAGGTAGAGAATGACTAAGAACATTCAACATATACGTTCTCTCTTCTCTCTGCTGCACACATACAGAATGAAATCAAAGCTGCAAAGGAGCTGAGAATATCCTTATATCCTAACCAAACATAAAGAGCTTAGGAGTTTTTGGTAGGATGTTCCTAAAAGGAAGTGCTCCTCCAAACGAATCCAACAGACATTACCACCATTTTGCACCCGGGAAGAGCAACTTCAATGGGTAGCTGGAATCCTAAGCTACAACATCTTACTAAAGACTTAACTACTGTAGAATACTTACAGAATTCATCATAGCAAGCTGTGCGGGATAAGCTTTGCAAGGAAAGAGAATCTTCACCCCACCAATGGTGTATTCAGATGACACTGAGGACATTCTGCTTTCTCCCAATGATACTTCACTGAAACAGAAACAATACAATCAATACTGAGGGGCTGGAGAGACAGCCCAACAAGTTAAGAGCACTTACTGCTCTTCAGGAGGAAACAAGGTGGATTCCCAGCACCCACACCAGGGAGTTTACAAACGCCTGTAACTCCAGCACCGAGGTATCTCATACCCTTAACTGGTTTCTGTAAGAAGCTGTATTTACTTGGCACACTTGTATTTACACACACACACGCATTTATAGTTTAAGTATTAAAATAATGTCATTCAACAAAAGCCAGGCAATTAGCAATAGAACAGAAGTCTGATTAAAAACTGGGATTATGGGATTAAAGGCGTGCGCCACCACCACCCGGCGAGAAGTTAATTCTTGTCAGGCCACTTCTCAGTTCTCAGGTACAGTCTCTGCCTGTGATAATAATAGTTGCTGCCATACTGGGAAAAAATAAAAAATAAAAAATAAAAACTGGGATTAATAAGCATGTATATAAAAATAATAAAAGCAAAAAAAGTATTTTTAAAAACAGGGTTTCTTTGTGCAACAGTCTTGGCTGGCCTGGAACTTACTGTAGACCAGGCCGATCTAGAACTCAGAGATCCACCTGCCTTTACTTCCTGAGTGCTGGGATTAAAGGCGTGCACCACCACTGCCCGGCTGCAAAAAAACTTCTTAGTCTTATAAATAAATCACAGGGTCAAGATCATGCACTGGAGTCCGACCAACCTGGCTGGAGTGTCACTCCAACTCCATGATGTATTAGTTATGTGACTTTAGGCAAATCACTTAACTTTTCTAGAACCCCATCTCCTCAGGTACAAAATAAGAACAGTAATAGAATCATCCCTGTAGGACTGCTGTACAGGCTAAATAAAAAATGTAAAATAGTGTAAAAACATACAGTACGTGGCAGATGAAGCACATGCTCCTGGAACAACTTAGATTCCACAGAATCAACTTAAGAAACCGATTTGTGAAGCAGCTCTGCTATTCCACAGCCCACTCCTATCTCCGGCTTCTACCCTTCCTAACACAGAAGAGAGGAGGTACAGACAAGCAGGCAAGAGGCAGGGGTGGTAGCTCTGACCTATCATTTTACTTCTACGGTCTAAAATTCTTCTCTGCAGTAATATCTAATTCTTAAATCGTTGTGGGAAAATATCTTTCCACTGTAATTCTTTCAATTTTGTAATCAAGAGCCACATGGCACGTGGGAAGTTGGAGGACAGTGGGCGGGAGCCAGAGGAGGTTCCCTCCTTCCACCCTGTGCCTCTCAAGAATTAAACAGAGGTCTTTGGCCTTGATTGTGTCTTCATCTGCTGAGCCAGCTCCCTGCCTGGGCCGGCACAGCAATTCTGAAGTCAGATAACTATAACGGAAAGAAAATGGATATGAAAGCCACTGTTCGCATCACCTAACCTCTCAGACACGTTTAACGACGGAAGAATTTTCGCAATTGTGAAAAAAAAAATATGGTAAATTCAGCCCGGGAATGGAGATGGATAAGACAGATGGTTCAACAGATTAGGAAGTCAATAATAACTGTAACCATTGCCTCGGTGCTCCAAAAAAATCATTACTCTAAGATACTTTCCAGTTCTAATAGTGTTCTGTCAGACAAGACTTGCAAAAAATCAAGCAACCATCAGCCAACATTCCAGCGGGCAGTACTAATTGGACTCGGCGGGTGGGTGGGGCAACAGGAAGGTGGGAGAGGGCGTGTGAAGAGAGCGGTCCAGGTGAGTGTGAAGGACGTACTGGGGATGGATATGGCCAAGACACACTGTCTACAGGTAGGAAACTGTCCAAGAATAAAAATAAACCCAGCACTCGAGAGGCAGAGGCAGGCGGATCTCTGTGAGTTCGAGACCAGCCTGGTCTACAGAGCTAGTTCCAGGACAGGCTCCAAAGCCACAGAG
>NC_022014.1:62373787-62387842 GCF_000317375.1 Microtus ochrogaster
GACCAGCCTGGTCTACAGAGCTAGTTCCAGGACAGGCTCCAAAGCCACAGAGAAACCCTGTCTCGAAAAACCAAAAAAATAAAAATAAAATAAAATAAAAAATATAAATAAATAAATAAATAAATAAATAAATAAATAAAAGATTCCTAGTTAAAGTATCCAACCACTGATTCTATCTGTAAACCTCTGAGGCTTCGTGGGACTCTGTTTTACTAAAATGAACCTGGATGCTAATCCATGCCTGCAGCTGTGGCAACATTCAAAGCATGAGAACCTCCCATGAAACAAACTTCCGGATGTGGTGGGGCAGATTTTTGACTCCCAACAATCACGAGGCAGAGTCAGGAAGATCTCTACGAGATCGAGGCCAGCCTGGTCTACATAGAGAGTTCCAGGCGAGCCGGAGCTGCAGGGTGAGATTTTGAGATCCTATCTCTTTAAAAAAATACAATCTCAAAATTTTTTTTTCTTCATTTTAAATACAAGAGGTAGAGATTTTTTTTATCTGAAAGGGACTCAAAAAAAAAAAAAAAATCTGTCTCCCGCCAAGAACTGCGGGGGCCGGGCTGGGGCTACTTCCACGCCTGCCTGCGTTCACAGAAGGTAAGGGCTGGGTCCCTACTCCTCAGCTTCCCGTCCCCACTTCCTCAGGCTCCCAGCTCTCATACAGCCAAGGATGCCCCGGGTCGAGGGATTTGGTCACCCCGAAGGTCCCGAGAGCCCGCTAGCGCCGGACTGCAGGCGCCTGCCCCCCGCCGACATGCCCACTCGCCTGCGGCTGGCTCCAGTTCCGGGACGAAAGGAAATGTTGGCGTTCGAGGAAAGTCCGCGTGCCTCCCCAGGCGGCTGCTAAGGTGCTGCCAGGTGCCCGGCACGGCCACTCCTCCCTCAGCAGCTCAGCCGCTCCACAAGAACGAATTCGCGCCTCCCGCCCCTCGGCTCCCCGGGCCCAATCGCCTGTCGAGACCAGCAAGTAAACAGCCAATCATCATACGAAGTCGACTCTGTAACGCCCAATGAGAGCCTGCGAAATAAGAAGAGCCCTAAAGTACTTGGCGGCACCGGAAGGCGATCATCTCTACGAGAAATACTGGAACAGATCATGCAGGTTTGATTGAAAGAAAACTTGTACCACTTTTGATTTGACCTAGACCGTCAGTTCTCTGATGACTGAAGACTAAGTTGCAAGGGTCGGCAACCAACGAAAAGGAAACATTTGTTCCTCGGTTGTCTTAGCACTCGAGTAAATTCCCCAAGGTTACAGCATCTAAAGACGGGGGCGGGCGGACGGGGAAGCAAACTGTGCGAGAATTGCCACAACTCTGCCAAAATAAGGTCACATGGCATCTGGTACAGTATTCCGTGATATTCAAGGCTTTCTCGGTTATTAGAATCTGCGGTGGATAATCTCTTCAGATCACATCGACCTAACACTAAGGCTTACGGACCTAACATACCATTTTATTCCTTCCCAAGAGGTAAAATTTCTTGAAATCATACCCTTGAGAAGTTAATTTTTTGGCCATTAGATGTTTTAATATTATATTTTTATTATATATATCATTACATATTGTTATTTGTAGCCTAAACTTGATTCAGCTATTAGTGTCCCCCAAAAGGCAAAGCCGTAAGGTTGTTCTCGAGGAGCAAGAGAAGACTGGTCGTTAGTCTTTTTAGTTTTTCATCTTCCTAAAATGATAGAATTTGTGATCGTAAAATATAAATGTACCTTTGACCTAGTAACTGAAAGTGATAATTCCTGTTGACAAGTGTCTCTTTGTAACACTAAAAAATTATATAGTCCTTAGTCTAGTAGAGAGTTCTGATTTATCAGTTCAATAGATGAATAAATCATATCAATAAAATGATAAGAAAAAATGAAATTGCTTCCAAGAAAAAAAATGCGCTGTGAAATTGTTTTAAAAAGCAGACTTCCGGAGCTGAAGAGGTAGATCAGTGTTTAAGAGCATGCGCTGCCCGTAAAAAGGACCCAGGTTTGATTCCTAGCACCCATATGGTGGCTCATAACCATCTCTAACTCCAGGTCTTAGGGTTCCACAGACCTGTTCTGGCCTCCACTGGCACTGTACAGACATACACATAAAAAGAAACCTCAAAAAAATAAACTAAAACAAAAAAAGCAGATTCCAACTTGTGTTAGGCATGATAGTATATGTGTCAAAGACGGAGTGATTCACTCTTAGAATAATGAGCTAAGAAGCATTTATGAAACCCTTCAAATACCTCCAGATTGCTACCTTCCTCTCCTTGGTTCTTCTTTGTTGGTGCTGCGGAACATCAAACACAGGGCTTACACATGCACAGCAAATGTCTGAGCAGTGATCTACATCCCCAATCCTCCTAATCTTCTTTTTCTGAAACAGGGTCCTTTCTATGTAGCCCTAGCTGGCCTAGAGATCCCAATGTAGACCAGGCTTACCTTGAACTCAGAGGTCCTCCGTGCCTCTGCCTCCCAAGTGCTGGGATTAAAAGCACTTGGTACCGTGCCCAGCTAAACGGGCTTTCTTTTCTTTTTTTCTCTCTTTCTGTCCTTAGTTCTTCCTTTCTCTCTCCTTCTGCTTCTCCTCCCTCCCACCTCCTTCTCTCTCTGGAGACTATGTATTCCTGCCTCCCAGATGCTGAGATTAAAGGTGTGAACCACTTAACCTGACCTTCCCAGCCATTAACGACTCACTTTCCTCAAGTGAACTCCTGAGACTTTACTGACTCCCAGCACTTACTGTCCTGTCCTATGGCATGTGTGGCCTTACAGAAAGAGATACATTAAAGCCCTGGACACAGGCAGTCCTAGCGCCTAAGTCTCCCCTGATCCACTTTTATATTTGTGGAATAAAACACAAAAACTAGTTTGTTGATAAAGAATGAATATTTATAAATCAATATTCAAAATAGTTGCATACATCTGTTTTGACTTCAATAAAAAAATCACATTGTGACAAAGTTTATAATGTTAACTTAAGATACGTGAATATTAACATTTACTAATATTATTTATACACTTTATTTACATCATCAACAAACTGGATGAAAAAGAGCCTATGTTATTACTTTAACACAGTAGGTTATGACCAGTCTTTGAAAATTGATCCACTGCATTTCATTACAAAACATACTTCGAACGTTTTTGAATTCCTAAAGGATTCTACTATTCACACAAAACATTCCAGAAAGGCCTCATTTAAAAACAAAATAGGAGCAGTTGTATTTAATCTTGAGACTACAAAACTGCCTCATTAAAAAATATGAAAAATTTTATGGTATATCATTAAAGCATATTCTTTTACTCTTCACATTAAAATTACTTAATTGAACATTAAGCATCTAATAAAAAATTATATATATGGCATCATGCATGATACTATGCACTTCATGATTGGAAACGGCTATAAGCGGTTTTTATAGAACACCTTCATGAGGTAGGGTCAGGAGCAGCAGAGGGAACGTGAGATGGGACTATGTGCTAGTGGGGAGGGTGAAGAGAAACTGCTCATTGGAAAGACAAACTTTCCTTTTAGCTTCCTACCTTCTTTAATGAGAAGTTTGTTTTGAGTGGGGTGGCAAATGGTTGAGGTATTTCTTAGAGAGCAAAGAAGTACCTTCTACACTGGCTACTTAAGTTTTAAAAATGATTATGGTTATCTGAATGCATCTACTTAGTCATGAAGTTCCCAACAGAGGACCGCAAACATCAGCAACACAGTATTTTCCACATTATAATTTTTCCTGAGGTTCAAACACTGTATTTTCTTACTCAAAGATCTCCTCAAAGTAAAATATGAGTTATAATCTTGATCATGAACCAAGAGCTCTATTGGGGTTTATTGCTCTAAAATTCATTTGCTCTATCTTTGCTCCTCTGAGAATTAGATAATACAGTATTACAAAAATAAATTTAAAAAAGAATAAATGAAATTCACTTTCAGGTTATTCTTTCAACAAAGATGTTTTCTGTAACTACTTTACAATCAGTATTTTAAAGTTTCAAACTATTCAAGTATCTCTTTAAACATATGGCTTCATATATTAGGAAAAATTGAAGCAGACATGTAAAATCTTTTTATGTTCATCTATAACTCCAAGGCAGTCATTTACTTGTTTTTTTGTTTTGTTTGTTTGTTTTTGACAGGGTTTCTTTATGTAGCTCTGGCTGTCCTAGAACTCACTATATAGACCAGGCTGGCCTCAAAAGCAGAGATCCACCTGCCTCTGCCTTTCTCCCTAGGGCTAGGATCTAAAGGCAAGTGGTAACCTGCCTTTTTTAAAGCCTTCTTACTACTGTTTCTAACAAACTAGAATTCCCACCTGCATTACTGTTTCTTGTATTACAAGTCTGAGATTTTTGTGTAGTTAACTGGTAATTTTTCCTGAATTACTCCTTCCCCACATCCCTCTTTCTCCGTCCTCTCCTTCCCGCTTTGTGGAGAACTGTTAAAAACTCACAGATACGACGGATATCCACAGGCTCATTTTTGTAAGAAATTAAACGTCTGGCAATCTTTTTTCACAAGCTAAGTGCATGGCCCAATCCCTTTCTAGAAACGGGTTTCTAAAAGTATTCCCAATGGAAAAGTTCAGCAGCTATAATATAAACATACCATCAGAGCAGATCCACAGATATGCCCATCAAACATAAGCAAGTATAATCCTCAGGGTTCTAAATTATACTCGTGTTGAATGGAACCATCTCTGCAGTTTCAAGACCTCACTGTTTCCAGCCCGTTTAGAGCTGTCATAAAGGCCAGGTTCCTGTTGGGGATATGCAGCAAACAGCTTCATTTGTTTAATTTTTTTTTCAAATTCCACTAACGCTCATGTTTATTATTTCAATTATTGTGCTTTCAATACAATGACAGAGCTGGACATCGGGATCCATGCTTCCAGTGTCCCTGGATCCATTTTTGTAAGATGGATCTTTACAGATTGGAGACCATCCTCTTGGTTTCTCCTTTATTTGTTGAAGACCTACAAAATAAGGGGAAGGGGAGATAATTAAAGCAAGATATTCTGAAATGAATATAGTCTTGTTTGAAACATTACAAAGTGAAAAAACTGAAAATGAGGTACCACTTACGTGTGATGATGGGATCGATGTCTCTAGTCTGTGTGGCAACATCAGAGGCACACACTTGGCCTATTTGAATCAGCAAAGACATAATATCCTCATACAGTGGAGGGAATGCTCGACAAAAGGAGACCAGACTCGGAAGAGTCGGCATGAAGAAAGCATACCGCTTAGCCTGTGTTAGGACTGTTGGAAAAAAATGAAACACAACTGTTTGTTTTACACAGATATAAACAACACAGACACCCTACAGAACTAATACTGTTTTTGTGCGGGGAAACTCGGTCTTATAGGACGCCGCCCACCCTGGCTGTAACAACCCTACTCTGCTAATCAGTCATCATCCATCTTCTGATGTCCCAGCAGTGCACTAAGGACACTGCTTTCATAACTTCACTTAGTTCTCGGATCGCAACAGTAGTGCAGATGAGAGAAGGTTAAGCAAACTTTAGAGAAGTTATAAAGGTTATTTAAGGCCCAATTTAGGGGCATGCTTTTCAAAGATCCCAGCCCTCGAGAGGCAAGGGCAGGCAGGTGGCAGGTGACTGATCTACATAGTGAGACCCTATCTCAAAAAAAAAAAAAAAAAAGCCGGGCGGTGGTGGCGCACGCCTTTAATCCCAGCACTCGGGAGGCAGAGACAGGTGGATCTCTGTGAGTTCGAGGCCAGCCTGGTCTACAGAGATAGTTCCAGGACAGGCTCCAAAGCCACAGAGAAACCCTGTCTCGAAAAACCAAAAAGAAAAAAAAAAAATAGGGCCGGGCTGTGGTGGCATGCGCCTTTAATCCCAAAATCCCAGCACTCGGGAGGCAGAGGCAGGCGGATCTCTGTGAATTCGAGGCCAGTCTGGTCTACAAGAGCTAGTTCCAGGACAGGAACCAAAAATTACAGAGAAACCCTGTCTCGAAAAATAAAAAAAATAAAAAAAAAATATTCCAAGGCTGATAGTGATGTAGTTCAGCATAAAGTTCTTGCCTCGCACATGCAAAGGCCCTGTGCTCAATCTCCAGTCCTGGGGAAATAAATAAATAAACAAACAAATAAATAAATAAATTTGTCCCAGGCCATGCAACAGTTAGTGGCAAATCTGGGACTAAATGCTGTATAAATTATTATTTTTTCTTTTATGTTTTTTGAGACAGGGTTTCTCTGTAGCTTTGGAGCCTGTCTTGGAACTAGCTCTTGTAGACCAGGCTGGTCTCGAACTCACAGAGATCTACCTGCCTCTGCCTCCCGAGTGCTGGGATTAAAGGCGTGCACCATCACGGCCCGGCTGAACTCTTAACCACTATAAATTATTATAACATGAGATGAAAATAATAGAAAGGGTTGGGGAAGTCAGGTGGTAGTGGTGCACACCTTTAATCCCAGCACCCGGGAGGCAGAGGCAGGCTGAGATCTCTGTGAGTTCAGGGCCAGAGTGGTCTACAAAAGCTAGTTCCAGGACAAGCTAAAAAGCTACAGAGAAACCCTGTCTGGGAAAAAAAAAAAAAAAGACTGTTGGAAATAGTATTTTAAGGTATGGGGAATAGGGTTGGGAAATATTATTTTAAGGTATATTACTTTATTTTATGTTGCATTTGTTTAACTCTGTGAAGCTGTGTTGCTGTGCCTGTCTAAAACTCCTGATGGTCTAATGAACAGCTGAACTGCCATAGCAAGGCAGGAAAAAGAAATAGGTGGGGCTGACAGGCAGCAAGGATAAATATGAGGAGAAATCTGGGAAGAGAGGAACTGGAAACAATAGGGGATGAAGGAGGACGTCAGAGGTCAGCCACCCAGCCACCCAGCTACACAGCCAGATACAGATTAAGAAGAAAAGAAAAGGTAGTAGACAGGAATAGAGAAAGATAAAGAAAGGCCCAAGGACAAAAATAGACGGAATAATTTAAGTTAAGAAAAGATGGCCAGAAATAAGTCAAGCTAAGGCTGGGCATAACTAAGAATAAGCCTCCGTGTGTGATTTATTTGAGGGCTGGATGGTAGGCCCCCTCAAAAGTCAAAAGAGTAAAATTCACACAACAGAAAGAAAATGAAGAAGCTATTATGAAACACTTGAACATTGAGAAGTATAATCTTTTAAAGGAGTGAATATTCATATATATACATATAGTTTTTTTTAAATGTGTAGCCTAGGCTGGCCTCGAACTCGTGATCCTCCTGCCTCTACCTCCTTCAGCAAATCCTACCGGCATGCGCCACTACAACCAGCATCATATATTTTTTAAATAATTTATTTTTATACCATTTTACTCTAGAAACCAGAAGTGGTTAAAATATAGGATAAGGCCTAGTGGGAGTGACTCATGCCTTTAATCCCAGCACTCAGGAGGCAGAGGCAGGGGAATCTCTGTGAGTTTGAGGCCAGCCTGGTCTACAAAGTGAATTCCAGGACAGCCAAAGTTATTACACAGAGAAACCGTCTTGAAAAACCAAAAAATATAAAACTTCACATTCATTTTATATAAATGGTAAGTTGTGGAATTTAAGGAAATAGCTACTATATTTATGACTTTTTTGTTTTGTTTTGAGATGGGGTTTCTCTATGTAGTCCTGGCTGTTCTGGAATTCCCTATATAAACCTCTGCTTGCTGAGTGCTGGGATTAAAGGGGTAAGCCATCACTGCCTGGTTATTTATAACATTTTCAAATATTTTTCTTCTGGCCGGGCGATGGTGGCGCACGCCTTTAATCCCAGCACTCGGGAGGCAGAGGCAGGCGGATCTCTGTGAGTTCGAGACCAGCCTGGTCTACAGAGCGAGTTCCAGGACAGGCTCCAAAGCCACAGAGAAACCCTGTCTCGAAAAAAACAAAAAAAAACAAACAAAAAAAAAAATCAAATATTTTTCTTCTGGAATTGTGTACACTTAGTAATTTCTAACTTGTGTTTTAATTCTACATATTTTATTTTAATTTATTAAAATGTACTATAACATTTATATGCATATATACACATAAACATGTCTACCTATACTTCCACACTATAAATCATATTTGTAAGTATAATTTTTTTTAAATATTTATTATGTATACAATATTCTGTCTGTGTGTATGCCTGCAGGCCAGAAGAGGGCACCAGACTCCATTACAGATGGTTGTGAGCCACCATGTGGTTGCTGGGAATTGAACTCAGGACCTTTGGAAGAGCAGGCAATGCTCTTAACCTCTGAGCCATCTCTCTAGCCCTGTAAGTAAAAAATTTTTAAAAGAATAGTAATTCAAAGGATGGCACAAGGTAAAATAACAACAACATATACTGTGTCACACTGAGTCATAAAAACACCAAAGAGAGCTGGGTGGTGGTGGCGCATGCCTTTAACCCCAGCACTCGGGAGGCAGAAGCAGGCAGATCTCTGTGAGTTCGAGGCCAGCCTGGTCTACAAGAGCTAGTTCCAGGACAGGAACCAAAGCTACAGAAAAAGTTTGTCTTGGAAAAAAAGAAAAGAAAAAGAAAAACAAACAAAAAAAAACACCAAAAAGAGCCAGGTGGTGGTGGCCTTTAATCCTATTGCTCAAGAGGCAGAGGCTGGCAGATCTCCATAAATTCAAGGCCAGCCTGGTCTACTAGAGCTAGGGCCAAGACAGGCTCCAAAGCTACAAAGAGAAACCCTGTCTCAAAAACAAACAAACAAAACAAAACAACAACAAAACACTAAAAAGCAGAACAGAGGGGCACAGGCCTTTAATCCCAGCGCTTGGGGGGGCAGAGACAGGAAGTTCTCTAGAGTTCAAGGCCAGACTGGTCTACCGAGTGAGTTCCAGGCAGACAGAGGTGTCTGAAATATACATAGTGAGCCCCTTTCTCAAAAAAACAAACAAAATACACACCAAGCATGCACACGCGCACACGCGCGCGCACACACACACACACACACACACACACACACACACACGCTTCTGAGTCAGTAGGAAGCGTTCGTTATTCGATGCTTTTGTTGATGCTGATTGGCTACACACCTGTTAGCAAAGTTCCCATGACATTGACAGCTAAGCGAGCCACACTAAGTGACTTTGGTAATGCATACTGGATACACAAATGAGAAAGCAGCTGTATAGCAAATATCTGGAATACAAAATCCAAATGTTATATATTTCTTTAGAAAAATACTACTAAAAATTATAAAATATCTTCCAATTTTTCATCAAGTTCTAAAATGGTCACTACCTGTTTTTCAAGTTCAGGTTGCGCAATAAGCTCCGGTATAAAATCCAGACAGATGTGCATAGAAGGGATGCCTGCAACTGTCAGAGGCAGAAGTTCACAGGGATAGCCCTGTCTCGGGAAGAAGGGAGAAGTCAAATACAGAGAGAAGCTTCACCTCCTTTCTGTAGCATCTGTTCTGAGTACCAAACGTCTGTGACTGTTTCAGGAACAGCACTTTCCTCATACATTAGAACAGAGAACACAAAGTATTAGAGTATCTTATCAATAGTCAGAATTTGGATTTTTCAATATATTGCATGGGATCATGATCCTTTCTCATTTTCAAATTTCCTATATTAATTTAATATATAAAACCCTACATAACAAATAAAATTAAAAAACTCCACGTCATTCTTTGAGCACGCACCTGGAAGTGAACAAGTTTGGCAATGTTGGGATCGGCAATGTACATCTGGTGCAGCAAGCAACAGATAAGGCACTGGACTTCACGAAGGTTACAGAGCAGACTGGCTTCTCCTTCCTCCATTTCTTTATGTGGTGTGCTGCTGGTAATGACACTTTGAGTATTCCTGAGGGACATGTCTGGACTGGCACCTTTCACTTTTTCCTCTTCAGTAGGCAAACAAATCTCCAAAAGAATCTGGACAGCTGCACTATCCTACAAGATGATAAAAAGTGGATGTAAGAAGTCGGAGAAGTTGAGGGGAGCAAATGGGAGGAGAGGAGGGAGAAAACTGCAGGCAGGATGTAAAATAAAATTTAAAAAATAATAAAGTCCTCAGCCTAGAACAAACCAATGTCTAAACAACAATGAAAGAGAATAAAAGTCTACTCTGGGGGAAAAAAATAAGTCTGAGAAGTTGACCTGAAAAAGAAATCTCTTTTTTCATATGAACAGAAATGGCGCAATAGTTCTTTTGAAACACAAAAACACCACAAAAGTGGTAATTCTTAGAGAAGAACTGAGCAATTTACAGTGCAGAGAGTCTCATACTTTTTGGGTTACAAACTCCTGAGGAGTCTGAAAAAATATACTTTTTTCATAAAAATAAACACATGCCAGAGGCTAGAGATGACGTGGTTAAGAGCACTGGCTGCTCTTTCAGAAGACCCGGGTTCAACTCCTAGCATCCACGTGGCAGCTCACTACAGTCTTTAACTACAGCCCCAGCAGATCCAGCACCCTCTCCTGACATGATACACAAACAAAAGTGCAGGCAAACAACCACACACATAAAATAAAAATAAGCATATAAGAAGCACCTGGCATCAACTGCTAGGAAGATTTCATGAACATATACCAGACAGGTAACCTGAAACAAAGGCCTCCAAAGCCGACCCACGCCTAATTCCCTTCCTTCCTCTCGCTCTCCCACTCTCCTCAAGATCCTAACAGGTGTGTCCCCATTTTCCTCCGTCACACCAGAGAGCAGGGCTTGAGAAGGGACCTATATGGAAAAGACAGCCTGACATTTTACAATACTATGTCTTCACTTACTTTTCTGTTTATAGTCTGTCTCCAACATCTGATTTCCTTTTCTACCATCTCATCTTTAAAATCAGGTAACCAAAGATTATACCTCCTTTACTACAATGTCCCTGGTGCTTGAATTCTATCTGACACACAGGTGTCCAATAAATGTGTTGATCAAGTGAAGATATAACTTAAAACTGATAAAAGGCTTAAATTTGTTTAACTATAAATCCTATTAAAATATGTAGTAAATTTTCATAGTTAAAATCCACCTGATACTCAGAAGCAAAGATGATCATGTTTTAGATTCTAAAATAAAAGGAACTCACAACGTCAACAGTGTGTATACAGGGCACAATGTGTGATCTATTTATTTAGTTAAAACAAACATTACCAGATGGTGGTGGTGGTGCACGCCTTTTAATCCCTCCCTCAGGAGGCAGAGGCAGGTGGATCTCAGTAAGTCAGCCTGGTCTACAGAGTAAATTATAGAACAGCCAGAGATGTTATACAGAGAAACCCTGTCTCAAAACCCACCCCAAAAAAAGAACAAAACAAAACAAACAAACATGCCATTTTACTTAATTTAACTTTAGCAAATTTTACCTGGGCAGCCAGTAATGCATTTTTCAGCTCTTCTCTGGTGACTTCCGGGGCATCAGCCTGTCCAAGCAAACCTATTGTATTATTCTGGGAAGGCCGATCTTGCTCTGCTGTCTCCTTCAAATGGGCACTAAGGTAAGCTTTAGATGCGAGAAGATACCCATTCAGCATGTGTAGAGTAATATCCATCAGTGGGGGGCACCTAAACAAAGAAGAAAATGTATCAGGAAGAATATCAATTTAAAACTTAGTTAGAACTTAGTCCAGCAGTGGTGGTGCACATCTTTAATCCCAGCACTCGAGAAGCAGAGGCAGGCGGATCTCTGTGAGTTCAAAGCAAGCCTGGTCTACAAGAGCTAGGTCCAGAACAGGATCTAAAGCTACAGAGAAACCCTGTCTTGAAAAACCACACACACACACACACACACACACACACACACACACACACACACACACACACACCTTAGTTAGAACTTAACCAATTCAGTTTACATCCTTGAAAAACACAGTTTAACAACTTTTCCCAATAAAATACTCATTCCTAAAGGCCTAAGCCAGGTGTGCTGGTGCTTGCCTATAATCCCAGCACTGGGGAAGCTGAATCACGAGGGTGATAAATACAAGACAGCCAGAGCCACAGAGCAGGACCACTGCCCTCCAAAACAATAAATAAATTGTATTTCTTATTTTTTGCATTTCAAGATTCAAAAACACCATTCTTCATCTTATCAGCTAAAATAAAATATAATTAATGTAGTGAAAGATATGAGCTTTTTATGGAAAATGACAAAGCAGTAAATCTCTTAGACAAGAGCCTTCAAAAATACACATTCCATTATTGACAAAGATGGAAATAAAACAGACTATTTCTTCTTTCTATTCCTCTTCTTTGGTGTAAGAAAGCAAGACACTTCTGTACTCTAAGAGTGAATGAGCATCCGTTTCATCTGGACAAATTATTTGCTGACTTCAGTCTCCCCATCTATAAACTGGGTACACATCAGGGCTGCTGGAGCAGGGCTGAGGCAAGAAAATCACAAATTCAAGACCATCTTGGGCAACTTGGCAAAAGCCCATCTGAAAATTAAGACTATAAAGGAGACTGGGAAAACAGCAAGCAGTGAAGTGTTTGCCTAGCATGCACAGGCCCTGGATTCAACATCTAGCACTAAAGACAAACACACACAGTGGAAACAATAAGAATGGCCTCTACCTATGCATGATTAAATAAACTGTAATGATTTTTCCAAAAAGACAAAATGATCTAAAATATTTTTTAAAAATTTAAATGTCAAATTAGACATCGTGAATCAGAGCTTCTAGGAAATAACCCTGCTAATTCCCATGTGAAAGCAGCCAATAGTCAAGAGATGAGGCAGGACTATGACGCCAGCACGGGCGGGAACACCGAGGCTGCACCAAGTGTTTCTAGGAACAGAATCATCCCTGTAGTAGTACTATGGAATGCTTCCCTTCTGGCTGTTGGCTGACTTTGGGTTCATGGTCCTCCTGTCTCAGTCTACAATACATATTTTCATTTTTTATTCCCCTCCTGTGTGTGTGCGCGCACATGCATGCACACAAGGTGTTTGAGGCTGAACATGCTGGGCAAGTGCTCTGGTACTGAATTAGATCCCTAGCCACTACTTGCAATGTTTTGTAAAACCACCCACAACAAGAACTCTAAGTTTTACAGCACAATGAAGAATGAGGCCATATAGATACAACAATAAAGTTTCCTCCGGAGATAGACCTGGACGCGATCAAAAGAAGCCAACAAGGAATTTGGCTTTACCAATATCAGAATGACAGCTGCAAGAGTGAGACTTCCTCTTCTTTTCTTTCTTTCTTCCCTTCCTTCCTTCCTTCTTTCTTTCCTTTTTTTTTTTTTTTTTTTTTTTGGAGACAGGGTTTCTCTATAGCTTTGGAGCCTGTCCTGGCACGAGCTCTTGTAGACCAGGCTGGCCTCGAACTCACAGAGATTCACCTGCCTCTGCCTCCCAAGTGCTGGAATGAAAGGCGTGCGCCACCACTGCCCGGCCCATCTACTTTTCTAAGGGCTGGAGAGATTGCTCAGTGGTTAAGAACAATGACTGCTCTTCCAGAACACCTGGGTTCAATTCCCAGCACCCAAATGGAAGCTCACAACTGTCTGTAACTCCAAGATCCAACACTCTCATACAGACATACATGCAAGCAAAACATCAATGCACATAACATAAAAATAAATTATTAAAAAAAAGTTTTTCTGAAAGATAAACAAGAAATAACAATAGCTGACAACATATTAAAATATTCAATCTAATAAAAATATAAAATAAATCCAATTTTCATTTTCCTATAAAATATAAAATAGAAATGAACAAGAAGGTATGCAATATAAAACACTACAATGGAATGTAAATGTAAACTGGCTGAGTCCTTGTGGATGGCAACATGAATCAAAATTCTTAAAAATGAGTATTTTGACCAGTGGTGGTGGTGCACACCTTTTATCCCAGCACTCAGGAAACAGAGGCAAGCAGATCTCTGTGAGTTCGAGGCCAGCCTGGTCTACAGAGCAAGTATCATGACAGGCTCCAAAACCACACAGAGAAACCATGTCTCAAAAAACAAACAAACAGGCCGGGCGGTGGTGGCGCACGCCTTTAATCCCAGCAGTCTGGAGGCAGAGGCAGGCGGATCTCTGTGAGTTCGAGTTCGAGGCCAGCCTGGTCTACAGAGCTAGT
>NC_022014.1:62387942-62395060 GCF_000317375.1 Microtus ochrogaster
AAAAAAAAAAAAAAAAAAAAAAAAAAAACAAGGTTCTCAAGCAAAAGGTTCAAGCTACAAAAACACCACATCCATTCTAACAGCAAATTTCGACAGAGAGCACTGAGGCAAAGTCATCTGCTTGGGCAGATTCTTAACGTAGGTTATTTGTTTTACAATCAGCAGATAAAGGCTCTTGCCATGAAAGCCCTGTGACCTGGAACCCACATAAACGGAGCATGAGAGAGGAACTTGATGAAGTTGTCATCTGACCTTCACATACATGTCAGGGTATGCATACCATTCCCCCAACACAATAATGAATAAAGTCAAACACTGAGTAAAAGAAATGTCTGTTTTCTAGACTACACTGTCAGTTTAAATACATTAGCCACAAGCTTATTCTACTGATTCTTATTTCCTACAAAAGCTTGACCTCAACAAACTATATTTAGGTGATTTTTTTTTAAAAAGTTTTATCACTTTGAGAATGTCATCTACTGGGAGATACCAAATAAATATATGCAAGATAGATTTATTTTTTAATTTGTGTGTGTGTGCACTGTATGTATTTGTTAATGTAGACACACGCTCACACATGTGCAGGCCAAAGGTTAATGTAAAGTGTCTTTATTTTTTGAGACAATGTCTCACTGAACCTTCAGTGCATGAATTTGGCTAAGCTGGCTGGCTAACTTACCTCATCCCCGTCTCCCATGTGGGTTCTGGGGTCTGAACTCTGGTCCTCACAGCAAGCACTTTAGTCTATTTTGCCTAAAAGTCAAAGCCCTCTCATAGTCTAACCTCAACTTATTTTCTCAATCGGAAAGCACACATTTCTCAATATTTAACCCTCTGCTTCAAATATTCTTCTCAAAATATTTTCCATGAAAATAGGGCATGCAGACGCACATCTGTAATCCTAACCCTCCAGAGACACAGGAAGAGCAGCATGAGGCCAGGACCAGCCTGGACTGGATAGTGAGCGTGTCTCAAGACCAAGCGGAGCAGATTTCCTCGATCACCTACAACACCATCGCCATGCTGTCCACTCTGGTGGTTGTGGTGGTTCTGTGGAGGTTCTTTGGCTGCTGGGGTTGTTCGTGTCTACATTTTTATTTGTTCATGTATCTTGTGTGCATGTGCATTTGGGTGTATGTGTGTGTGTGTGTGTGTGTCAGTTCTACCATTTGTATCACAAGGGTCAAACTTAGGCCATTAGTCTTGGCAGTAAGTACCTTTTCCTCCTCCACCATCTCACCAGCCCATTTTTGTTTATACAGACAGAGTCTAATTCTAGCCCAGACTCTCTTCAAACTCACATAGTTGAGGACAATGACCCTGAACTCCTGATCCAAGTGCTTGGACCCACAAAATGCTGGAATTACATGCACGTACCATTATGCAACACTACCTGTTTTAGTTGGAGCTGCCCTGTGTCCATCCTTTAAAATGCTACTCAGGTCCCATCTCCTCCACATATTTCCTAACTTTCTTAAAGAAAGATTTTATGAAGCCGGGCGATGGTGGCGCATGCCTTTAATCCCAGCACTCGGGAGGCAGAGGCAGGCAGATCTCTGTGAGTTCGAGACCAGCCTGGTCTACAGAGCTAGTTCCAGGACAGGCTCCAAAGCCACAGAGAAACCCTGTCTCGAAAAACCAAAAAAAAAAAAAAAAAGAGAAGAAAGATTTTATGCTTTAAATTATATGAAGTTCTTTTGAAATTACTTTATATTAGATTTTTTTTTAAGTGTATGAGAGTCTTGCCCACATGTATGTCTGTTTACTATATGTGTGCCTGGTACTCGAGTAAGTCAGAGCCCCTGCAACTTTAGTTACAGATGGTTGTGAGCTGCCATGTGGGTGCCATGAACCAAACATAGGTCCTCTACATGAGCAAAAAGTTGTCTTAACCTCTGAGCTATCTCTCCAGAGCCTTTATGTTTTACATTTTGTGTGTGTGTGTGTGTGTGTGTGTGTGTATAGATGGGTATGTGTATTACACAGAGTACAGTGCCTGAAGAGGCCAGAAGAGGGCGTTCGATCCCCTGATGCTAGAGTTATAGGCAACTGTAAGCATGCTGAGAGTGCTGGAGTGTTGGAAAGCGAACTCCAATCCCAGGGAAAAGCAATAGAAGAGCAATCTCCCAAGCCCAGTATTTCTTTTCATTTTCTTTCTTTTTTGTTTTTGTTGTTGGATGGTTGGTCGGTTTTGATTTTATTTTCCTGAGACAGGGTTTCTCTGTATACCTCTGGCTATCCTGAAATTCACTCTGTAGACCAGGCTGGCCTTGAACTCAAAGATCCACCTGCCTCCCAAGTGCTGGGATTAAAGGCGTTCAGTATTTTTCTTTGTTTGTTTTTTTAAATAATTTATTTTTATTTTCTGTTTATTAGTGTTTTGCCTGCATGCATGTCTGTGTGAAAGTGTGAGAGCCTGGAAATGCAGTTACAGACAGGCGCAAGCTGCCATGTGGGTGCTAGGAATCAAACCCAGGTGTTCTGGAAGAGCAGTCTGCGTTCTCAACCACTAAGCTGTCCCTCCAGCTCCCAGCACAGTATTTCTTAACATAAAAGAAAAAAAAAAAGATTCAACTGGGCGGTGGTGGCACATGCCTTTAAGCCTAGCTCTCAGGAAAGAGGCAGGTGGATCTCTGTGAGTTTGAGGCAAGCCAGGTCTACAAAGGGAGTTCCAGGACAGCCAGAACTGTTACACAGAGAAACCCTGTATCAAAAAAAAAAAGAAAAAATTTCATTTTGATCAAGTGCAGTGGTGCTTATTTTTAATCCTAGTACTCAGGTGGATCTCTGTGAGTTCAAGGTCAGCGAGTCAGTAGGTCAGCCAGGGCTACACAGTGAGATCCTGACTCAAAAAAAAAAAAAAAAAACCAAAAACAACAGCAGCAATTCATTTAGTACATCACTCAGCGGCACAGGACCACGCTAGTTAAAGTTCCATACATCTTACCTTCTTTCCCCATGGTGATGGTGACCATTAAAGGTAGGCCACTCGATTTATTTACCTTTACAATTACTTAGAATGACAGCTTGAAATTCAAATATTAAATTCTGTTCATTAACCTCTGCCTTTTGAAATGAAGCCATTTCAAAACAATTAGCCAGAAAATAGAAACAAATATGGAACTGGTGAAGCTAACATCACAACTGACATCAAACAGGTGGCAGTTTTAAAGCATAGGATAACATGGAAATGTGCCAGTGCTTTAAAATCAGGTGACAAGGCCTCTAATCCCAGCACTAAGACAACTGAGGCAGGAAAGTCAGGAGTCAAACCAGGAGTTCAAGGTCTCCCTCACCGCACTGTGAGACCTTGTTTCAAAATAAAACACGAGAAGCAAAGTCATTTCAGTGACCTAGCAATGGTGCTGTTCTTCACCAGCTGCCTTTCGAGAGACAGAAAAGCCCTACTCATGACTACCAAAGCCAAGAATGCCTTTTTATAAGACGAGATTTTATTGTACACAGACTAAATACATTGACTATAAATTATGAATATATGCCGCTAGAAAACCAAAAAGCTACAAAAAATATATTACATAAATATTTATAACAGAAATAGAATATTAAATTATTTTCTTTCATTTCTTTTGATTCTACAAAGTACAGCTCTATTTAAAAAAAAAATGAAATTCAAGTAACTTACCTGTGAACCCTCCGGTCACACCTCAAGACAATGAGAGGATCTATCATCAAATCATTCTGGGTATATTTTTGTTGTCGTATAAACTTTATGGAAGGTTGGAGTGCATTAACCGTCATTACCCACAACCTGATAAAAAAAAAAGTCACATGTTCATAATAACTATGTTTCAATGGTCATTTAGTCCTTTGTTAAAAAAATAAAAAAGAAATTAGAAGAAAAGAAGGAAGGAAAATATTTTCAAGTAAACCAAAAAAAGAAAGAAAGAAAAAAACGGTGTGAAAAACCTTTGGATTTCCTTTGTTGTTCATTTCTGAGCAATGCTCTCATGTAGTTCAGACTGGCCCCAGACTCACTATATAGCTGAGGAGACCTGATTCTCCTGCAGCTCCTCCTGAGTGCTGAGATCATAGGAATGTGCCACCATGACTGGTTCATGCACTGCTGGGGGTGGAACCCTGGGTTTCATGTGTGCTAGGCAAGCACACTACCGACAGAGCTACATCCCCTGCCCTGTGAATAAATAAACTCTGAAGGATTAAAAACTAGTCATCTTTAATCCCAGCACTTGGGAGGCAGAGGCAGGTGAATCCCTGTGAGTTTGAGGCCAGCCTGGTCTACAAGAGCTAGTTCTAGGACAGCTAGGTCTGTTACACAGGGAAACCCTGTCTCAAAAAAACAGAAACATACAAACAAACAAAAAGAAAAACTAGACATCTATGATATATTATTATGTCTTTAAAGCAAATGTAAGTTAAACAACAAACACAGCAGCCGCTAGTCTTTGCAGCAGAGGCGGAATGGTGGAATGATCATAGCAATTGGGAAGAATATAAATTAAAAACTCAGTCCTAACACACTTAGCATATTAAGAGGAAAAGTTTAGTAAAAATAAAAAATCAAAATTACCACAATTTTGAAACTGTACTATCCCCATAAATATAATATATCTCACTGTAAAATGTCACTTTAAAATCCGGCAGATTACAGATATGGCTAAGCTGAACATATAAGAGAATTGCTGAGGAAAATACACCATGGGTGGTACTTGATCTCTTACAGTATCTCACACAGAACTTGACACTTAAATATGAAACGGGATCCAAGGACCAGACATTTACAAGAAGTTTTATTTAGAAAAAGATTAAAATACACTAAAGAAAGAAAAAAACTCCAAAACAATGGAAAATATAGGAACAATATTAGCAAGGGGAAAAAAGGGCCTGGTGGTGATGGCACGAGCCTTTAATCCCAGCAGGAGGCAATCTCTCAGTTCAAGTCAGCCTGGCCTACAGTGTGAGTTCTAGAACAGCCAGGGTTATACAGATGAGATAAATTCTCCCTGTGTATGCCAGGATATCCTGGAATTCCTGATCTTCATACCTTGCCTTCTGAGTACTCCTGTTACAGATATGTTCCACCACATCCAGGCTTTAAAACAGGGCATTATTTCTAGGGCTGGAGAGATGGCTCAGAAGTTAAGAGCATTTATTGCTCCTCCAGAGGACTGGAATTCAGTTCCCAGAACCCAAGTAAGGTGGCTCAAACCCACCCACCTGTAACTCCAGCTCCCAGGCACCCACTATCTCTGGCCTCCTCAGGCACCTGCACTCACATGCACATACCAACACAAAGACACACAATTCAATTTATTCAAGAAGTAAAGTCCTAAAAATTAAGACACTGCTCACCAGAACAAAAGAGCAACCAAGTACCCAATACTATGAAGAGGAAAAAAAGATAAACATCAAAACACTTCATTACTAAATTCCAGAACACAAAGGGAGGGAACGCCTGTTATGAATGGAAAAACAATGGTCATATACAAAGGGCTGGAAAACAGTAAACACCAGATCACCAATAGCCAGTGGTGCGGTGATATTTTATTTATGTCTTAACAAATAAAGCTTGCATGAAGAGCAGGGTGCAGAGCTAAGCCACTAGAGGCTAGGCAGTGGTGGCTCACACCTTTAATCCCAGTACTTGGGAGTCCCATGCCTTTAATGCCAGCACTAGGGAGGTGGAGACAGAAAATTTATGGCTGGGTAGAGAGAGGACTATAAGGCAAGACAGTAACTCAGTCTAAGGATTCAGTCTGAGGTGTAGTCTGAAGCAGTCAGTCAGAGGACACAGTCTGAAGTTGCAGTCTGAGGACGGGATCGCCCCTTTGGTCTGAGCATTGGTAGAGGTAAAAGGGCTGCCACTCTGCTTCTCTGATCTCTCAGCATTCAACCCCTAATATCTGACTCCGGGTCAGATATTAAGAACAATTAGAACTTGTGCTACACAGTAAAAATTCCAAGTTAGAAAAACAGTGCACTCGAATTTATGAACTACACTTAGGCAAAATAGCAATCACATGTGAAAAGAATGAAACCTCCAAAAATATAGCAAATAAAAAAAAAAACACCTCCCCCTCACCCCCACTCAGCCTTTCTCAGGAAGCACTGCAGAATGTGCTCTATGTGGACAGAAGCCAGGAAAGAAAACAAGGCTCCCAGCAGAGCACAGACAGCAGCAGTTGAAGGACAGCTGTGCGTGCTCCAGGGAAATTGAAGATAGAAAGAGACGCGTCCCATGAAAATCAACTTATTGATTGGTTATATGCTGTAATTACTATAGAGTAAGCCTCATCTTAATAAAGAGTATAGGGTGAACTATTTATTACTGTTAGCATAACAAATGGAAACAAGGCAAGTATTGTGACAATGCAAGAATGGGGAATGGCACTCATGTGTAAGAAAGAAACCATTATAGAAGTGTAGTTCAGGGGCAGCACACTAGCACACTTGAATAGCATGCTCATAGACTGAGTGTGATTCCCCAGCAACAAAGGAAAGGAAGGAAGGGAGGGAGGGAGGAATATTGCAGTATACTGCACAGGTCAACTGTAAACACATAATCATAAGATGAACACTAAATAATGCTTTAGCTAAACAAAATAATATAACTGTATTAGAAAAAAAAAGAGCTGGCAAGAGAAACCCTGTCTCAAAAAACCAAAAAAAAAAAACAAAAACAAAAACAAAAACAAAAACAAAAAACAAAACAAAAAACGAAGAGCTGGGTATGGTAGCACATGCCTTTGATCCCAGCACACCTGAGGAGAAGGCAGGAGGATCTCTGTGAGTTCGATGCCAGCCTGGTCTGCAAAGTAAGTTCCAGGACTACACAGAAAAAAAAAAGGAAGGAAGGAAGGAAGGAAGGAAGGAAGGAAGGAAGGAAGGAAGGAAGGAAGGAAGGAAGGAAGGAAGAGAAAGGAAGAGGATTCACAGAAAGGAAGAGCAAGTCAGACTGCTAAACTTCGCAATGACTAAGTCAGATAAACAAAAGGTCATATTTGTTATAAGCCTATTACTGAGCTAAAATTAAGGAATGTAAATATTAGATTTATTGTTGTTGCTGTTGTTTTGTTTTTAAAAACAGGGTTTCTTAATCCCAGCACTCGGGAGGCAGAGGCAGGCGGATCTCTGTGAGT
>NC_022014.1:62395160-62398065 GCF_000317375.1 Microtus ochrogaster
CCAAAGCCACAGAGAAACCCTGTCTCGAAAAACCAAAATAAATAAATAAATAAATAAATAAATAAATAAATAAAAAAAGATAAAAACAGGGTTTCTCCATGAAACTGTCCTGGCTGTCCTGGGACTCACTTTGTAGATCAGACTGGCCTTGAACTCACAGAGATCCACCTGCCTCTGCCTCCCAAGTGCTGGGATTAAAGCCATGCACCACCACCACCTGGCTAGAATATTTTTTTAAACTGAAACTGGTTTCCTCTGAGTAGTCAGGGTCTAAAGTAGAAAAGTGTGAAACAGACATTATGGGTATTTATTAATTTGATGTTAAATAACATTTGAATTTAAAAGCATAACTATTCCCAATTCCCAGAACTACTAAACCAAGCTCTCAGCTAAGTCAAACCACTGTTACTATTGTCCAACCGGCCAGGTGTTATGATGCAATCTATGAACTAGCACCCACCAACTGAAGAACACAAGCAAAGCGCACCCCTGTTCTCCAATCTCTGCTGCACAATGCATCATTTGCGGCTCTGCTTTTAGACATCCTGATGCCTCGCAGATGCAGATCTAACTGCATGGATTACGGCCTGGGGATCAGGGATGTAAAGCAGTGCACATGACTCGAGGAGCAGCAGACTCTGGAACCACAGATATGATGTGAGACACAGTGATCTGAAACAGTCAGCCTCAAGTAACTACACAGAGGAAACTACTTTAAAAGAACTTTCTCAAACTGCTAATAGCTTTTATTTCTTAAAGTATTCTTTAAAATGTAACAAATCTTTTTGTGTGAGACAAATCTTACCATGAGGCCGTCCTCAGACTTCAGAGAGATGTGCCTATTCTAGATTAACACCACTGCACCTGGCTAATGTATGTATCCTTAAATATTTACCTTCAGAAAGGAATTTTATTAGTACATACTCAAAAACACCGATGGAAGTGGCCATGCGAATTTTCCCAACAACTGAATTTCCTGTATATTATCAAAACTCTACACTTCTCCAGTGCACACAGCAGAACACAGAACTCACCTTCTTGGCATCACAGTATTAAGAACCATCCATAACTTATTGACAGTTTGAAGAATTCTCCGTGGAACCCCTGCATTCAGCAGCTGGTTCATATTGGATGTTAATACTTCTGCATACGGTATAAGTTCACTGGCAGAAAGTAGAGTCAAGTGCTCCATAATCTGCATCACTTGTGTGTGATTTACTGGCACAGCTGAAAATGCTGAAAAGAGAATGTTACTATCATTACCTAAATTCTGTAATGTTTACCAGGCAGAAATAGACACTGCTTTCTTAGAGAAGGAGCCAAACAAATCAAGAAAGCAATGGTGTTAAAAGAAAAACGTCCCATCAATTTTCACTAAAGCTAATACAGTCATTCGAAAACTTCTTGGATGGCAGGTGAGAGGGCTCACAGGGCTTTGGGCAAGTGAAGCCTGATACCTGAGTTCCAACCCTGTACCCATGTGAGGAATAGAACCAGCTCCAAAAGCTGTCCTGACTTCCACATGTGCAGTGTGTCATGTGCAAGGCCCTACACAAACACATATGAAATAAATAAATTAATAGTAAAATGTAATAAAAATAAATGAAAATCCATAAAAGTGTAGATATTATTTCATAAAATTCAGGTCCCACCTACCACGGAAGAGATGATTCTCACTACAGGCATGGGAGAGCTGGCCTGGATGACATGGGCTTCTATGAGCTGGTTCCACCTCCCATTTGAATGGGGCAGTCCCAGTGGCCCAGACTGACAAGCTCAGCTAGGCTGGCCCACCCCATCATCTCCCCGATCTATGGCCCGCTGGAGCATGTGCAGGGACTGGTCCTGCAGAACAGTAGCTGCAGGATTTCTATGACTGGGGAAACACTAGATCTGAGGAGTTTCAGTGGAGCAGTGATGATGGGGAGCCAGAGACCCTGAACCAGACCAACGATTCATTGCAGCAAACATTTTGTGGGAGGAGCTGACTGGACAAAAGGGTATAGCATGACACACCACAGCTCCTAATGCCACTAGGATGGATGAAGAGGTATTGGAAAGACAGAGGAGCGAGGTGGTTGTTTTGTATTGTTTTGTTGTTACTATTTTGGGTGGTTCTTTGGGGGGGGGGGCATGCTGCAAAGCTGGGGTGGATATAAAGGGACTAAGAGGTGAACATGATTGAGGTACATGATGTGAAATTCCCAATGAATCAATAAAGAATTATGTAAAACTAAAAATACATTTTAATTCTACATGAAAAAATAAATATCTATCTAACTGCCATTCAAATTCACTTTTGTCTTTAATAAATGGTGAATTATATGTTAAAAAAATCATGAGTGACAAGTTGGCTAACCTCATTTTTTGGATAACTCAGGCTGTTTTTTAAAAACAGCACTGAAGCAGGAAAGTGGGTCTGAGTGTTGCTTCTGTGGCTTACTAATTTGGAAGTTTTTCAAACTCCTAATACTTTCCTCCAGGAGTCCCATTGAAGGAAATGAGCATCTAGCAGATTGCTGTTATTAAATATCTGGAATTGTCTCTCCACTAGAGTGGCCACTAACTACATCTGGCTAGCAAGCATAAAATAAACACTAAGTGAAAACTGAGCATCTATGAAAAAAGAGCAATCCCATTAACACTCTGATTTCATATGAAATAGTATACTGTAACTAAGAAATTAAATCAAAATATTCTTTAAATTTATTTTTGTTGCCATCATGATCACAGTAACTATCTATACCTCAATGTTCATGATCAACTGACTACTTCAAGGCAAACAGACAGTCACGTATGTCCTTCACCAAGGAAAACCAACAATACCTAAAAGAAATGTAGAAGAAACTATCGAAAGCTGTTAAGAACACATTGCATGTCATCTTTTTTTTTTTTTTTTTTTTTT
>NC_022014.1:62398165-62402810 GCF_000317375.1 Microtus ochrogaster
CTCGAACTCACAGAGATCCGCCTGCCTCTGCCTCCCAAGTGCTGGGATTAAAGGCGTGCGCCACCACCGCCCGGCAACTGCATGTCATCTTTGCATTTGAGTTCAAAATCCATGTGTCAAAGACAATTGGCATCGGATAATTTACAATTCCTTCAATTGTGGACAAAAAATGAAAAGAGAGTGACCTCAAGAGCTGGGGAGTAAGCTGATGGAGCACTGGCCCGGAATGCACAAAAGGCCCAGATCAATCTGCAGCCCCCAGGAGAAAATATAAAAAGATTTAGAAATAACAGCAAAAAGAAATCAAGAATAACAACAAAAATTTGAAGTGGATTTGGGTGGGGTGCTAAGGCCAAAGGCGTCACCTCGAAGAGGAGTAAAGATTATGCAAGGACAATCTTTCCAGTGGTTGTGCAGCTGTTTTCAGAAGGCTTAGGAACTGAAACTTTTTAATACAGCTAATGAAATTTTAATGTGTGGCTCACACTATTTGTGTTCAGGGATACTACTCTGGAACATCAGCCATAACAGCAAGTAGATTGCCATGTTCTACTGCATTTATTTCTAATTTGGGATTAGAATTTGGGGATTTTTCTAAAAAATTTTGTGAAAGAACACAGAATATGGAAACAATACAAACATGTCAACTAAATACCCAGCACAGCAAAGAACTGGTTCCAAATCTTTACCCCAAACAAACTGCTTACAATATAAGATTTTAATCCTTACCCCAAACAAACTGCTTACAATATAAGATTTTAATTAGCATAGGACTATTACAGAATATTTGTTTAACAGTGCAAAGATGTGTTGCATTTGTTTAACTATGTAAAGATGTGTTACATTTGTTTAATTATATAAAGATACGTTGCTGTTTTACTTTGTCTGCCTAAGGCACCTGATTGGTCTAATAAAAAGCTGACCAGCCAATAGCATAGTTGAGGTATAGGTGAGACCTTCAGGCAGAGAGAATAAGTAGGAGGAGAAATTTAGGCTTGAGGAGGGAGACGCCAGGGGCCAGCAGGACAGAGGAAGCAGGAGAACAGGACATACAGAGTGAAAGGTAGTAAGTCCCTAGGAAAAACATAATGAATAAAAATAGTTTAAATTAACTTTAAAAATATGTTTAAAAAGGTAGTGGGACAAGCCTAAGCTAAGGCTGAGCACTTAAAATCAATAATAGGTTTCTTTATTTGGGGAGCTGGTTGACAGAGCAAAGAAAATTCCAGCTACATAGCACTTCTTTACAGTAGTAATCAGAGGTAAGATGAGCAGTTACTGCACCTTCCTGCAGTTGTTTCGGAGAGTGGTTTTTGGCATTACTAGTCAAGAGCATTCGCCGTAACAGCGCATCAGTCCCTGTGATTTCTTCTTCACAGATCCAGTCATCCACAATACACAAGTGTGGGTAATTGGTTGCTAGAAGACGCAGTAAAGCTGAGTGCAACCCTTTCAAAACAAAAACAAAAAACAAAACAAAAATAAACAGTAAGTTAACTGGACTCTTAGTCTCTCTCACAGAATCCTCCCCAGCCTATATGTTCAGCAGTCCACAGCCATAAGGAAGAGAAGTGTCGCTAACAATGTTTCTCATAGCACTCTTTGAGCTCTCTAGCATCAGAACTTAAGAAACCTTCTGCATACGCAGAGTGAAGACACCATGCTAGGAACTAGGGCAGAAACAGCAGTCCAGAGCACTTCTGCAGGTACATACCAAGTTTCAGGAAGTTCTAGGTAGGCTTGGAGCTGGAATCATAGCTGTTCAGAAGTAGAGGCAATAAGAGCCTAAATTCAAGGTCTTGCCTCAGATACACACTGAGTCCAAGGCCAGCCTGGCAACTTAGTGAGACATTACCTCAAAACAAAGACTGAAGTGTAGAAAAATGACAAAGGACTTGCTTCACTTGTGTGAGGGTCTGAGTTCAATGCTAATAGCTGAAAAGATTTCTTTTTTTAATTTAAGAAAACAAATCTGTGTAGCATTTTAAATAAAAGTCCCAAGAAAACTAAATCACAGTAAGTTCAGGGTGACCCTTGCAGCAAACCTTCCCAGCTTTCTTTACCTTACCCCACTGTGTGACTCTCATCAGGAAAGCTGTTTCACATAGCTTGTTTCAGGAGTTCAGAAGAGAAAAAACAAAAACAAAAAGCTTCTCAAGGGCTAAGATGATCATGTGCCACCATGGCTGACCTCAGGACTGTACACTCAAAAAGGCATTGTAACAACCCAAGTGCGCTGAACTTGAAATCTCTAAACACATGGACAACTAAAACTACTCCCAACAGGCAGAGACATGCAAACCCATCTACATATTGTACTCTTTTCAGTAAAACATGTTAATTGGCCAGTGCTGCCAAATACTGTCCCAACTTCTTAGAAACAGACTATGTAAAGCTATAATAAATGCAGCCATCTGGCTAACCATGTCCAACAAAGGCTCATGTTCCTCTTCCAAACCAACCACAACAATAAGAGAGAAGAAAAATCATAACTTCAAAGACAGAGGAAAACCACACTGAAACATGAAAGGTGGTTTATTAAAAAAACATCGACTTTCTAAAATTATTACACATCTATTTAATAATATTTACAATTGAACTATTAAATCCATATTAATGTTTCATGGACTATTATGGAGCAGTTTCAAAAAATAAAGTAAATCTACATGAACTGATATGATACTTATACAAGACTCCAAGAAAAATGACCTCAGAAGAGGCAGAGGGTTGAAGATATAGTTCAGTGATAGAGTACTAGCTTAATGTAAGGCCCTCAGTGCAAATTTCAAGTAATGAAAAAAGAAACATGAAAAAAGGAAGCAGTATATAATATCATTCATATTTTTAATACATTATTATGTGAATGTCTATTAGATTCAATCACATGAAATTGATGTTCTCTATGTCAAAGACAGCCTGCACCTTTAAGATAGTTGGATTAATGAGTTCTTAGATTTATAGTGTCATGGAAGTGAAATACACACGGTAAAGACTATACTCTGAAATCATTACAAGGTAGCAATATGAGACAAACTCTCAGGCTACAGCCAGGCAGCAGCAGCAGGTAGCTCAGTTAGCCTTACAATCATGGGGGAAAACAGGCGCTACTCCAAGGTGCACTGGACTGCTGAGCCTCAGTGCCCTGTAGCTTAAAGGGAGCACATGTTTCATTGTTTTTGAAAAAGAATCTCACTGTGTAGCTTGGGCTATTCTGGAACTCCCCCTGTAGACCAGGATGACCTCGAACTTACAGAGCTCTCACTGCCTGAGCCTCCGGAGTGCTATGATTAGAGGTTGAGCCACTAAACCTGGCCACAAATGCATCTTAGATTTGACATAATTACAGCTTACAACAGGGTTATATCCAAATAACCTCATCATAAGATGAAGGAAATTAAAAGTAGTGGACACCCATACATCGCAGGTGTGTACCCCAATGCCCAAATATCAGCAATCGTATCTGGGTCACCCTATAAGGAAACAGCTGCAGTTCTATAGGGGAGAGGCAATCTGTAGGGGTAAAGTAATGGATTTAGTAAGAGAAGCAAAAATCATTTTCATTTCTTAATTGTTTGTTTGATTGTTTTGGGTTTTTTTTGACACAGGGTTTCTATGTAGCTTTGGGAGCCTGTCCTAGAACTAGCTCTTGTAGACCAGGCTGGCCTCAAACTCACAGAGATCCGCCTGCCTCTGCCTCCTGAGTGCTAGGATTAAAGGCGTGCACCACCACTGCCCGGCGAATTGTTTACATTTTTAACACTGACTACAATTTATTATATATCTCTATATATTGTATGTTGTATATTATATATACAACAAACTTTAGCAAAGAAAAATAAATAAAACAAATACCTCCCAACTCCTGCTGCAGTCCTTGAGCCTGTCGAATAAGGAACTTGATAGGAATCTGGTCCATTAAAGAAGAAGAATATGATTTGGGTTTCCTTTGCATGGAAGCTGCCAGTAAAAGACAAAAAGTATAAAGTAAGAGAGTATCAAAAAAAAAAACCCTTAACTTTCAAAACAAACAGAAACAAGACAATTTGAAATTACTTTTAATTCACTTAATATATGAATGTTTTAAAAATGAAAACAGCTATGAAAATAGTGGCTATAAGGGAAAACCAAGGGCAAGATTTAGAAAGTACCCTGAATTGAAATATACTGCACTGAAAGAATGCAGCCAACACTTCCCCACGTCCATTAGGAAAGCCCAAAGCAGTCATGAGCACAGACTTAGAGCATGATGATTCCAATACGAATTATGAAATACCAGGCGGGTGAGAAAAAAGGCTCAGGAGTTAAGAGCACTGGCTGTTCTTCCAGAGGATCCGGGTCCAATTCCCAGCACCCACATGGCATCTCACCAACTGTCTGCAATTCCAGCTCCAGTGGATTCAACACTCCCCACACAGACACACATGCAGGCAAAACACCAAGGCACATAAAATAAAAATAAATCATAAAAAATATAAATAAATCAATACATGAAACACCAGCATTCCAGGCACACGTCTGTAATCCTAGCACATGGGAGGTAGAGGCAGGATCACAAGTTCAAGGCATCTTCAGCTAAATAGTAAATTTATAGCCAGCCTGGGCTACCTAAGACACTATCTTTAAATAGTAAATTTATAGCCAGCCT
>NC_022014.1:62403734-62409831 GCF_000317375.1 Microtus ochrogaster
AGTGCTGGGATTAAAGGCGTGCGCCACCACCGCCTGGCTGTAAATCCTTTTTTTTTTTAAAAAAAGAATAATATGTGGATCAGTGTTATTCGGGGCTGCAAAATGACTCTATTGGTAAGGACACTCGCCATCAACCCTGAAGATATAAACCCACTCCTAGTACCCACATGAGGGAAAAAGAAAACTAACTCTTACGTTGTCCTATTGAGTCCCTATATATACTATGTCACGGCACAGATGAATACACACCAATGAAAGATAAATAAAGAAATGAAATAATTGTCTGTTTAGACCAAGTAACTCTTAATACAATTACCCACATAAGTTAGTAAATTTTCACCCTAGTTTGCTAAAAATCTTTTACAAACTAAGTAAGAATTTATCAGAAAACAGCTCAAATAACGGTTATAGGTTCCAGTATCCTGATTCCAACACTCAGCTTCCCAGTGCCTCCCACAGACTCAGCAGCCTATCTCAGCACCACTGAGAAGGGTACATGAGTACAAGGATGTCAACTGCCTGCCTCACAACAAGGACTCAAATGTTAATTTGTTTATCAAGATCTAAGGCTAGCACTAAAGGTCTTCACCTCTAGGCTTCTGTGGGGCATGTGGTGTCTATCTCTGAGGTATCTTGCTCCTCCACCTCCACCTTTTTGCCCTTTGAAACAGAGTCTCTCTGTGGTCCAGAATGGTCTAAAATATGCTTTGGTTTTCTTGTTTCAACCTCTCTTGTGGTTTAGCATGTACAAGTCCTTGGCCTCAAACTCAAAACCTCCTAAAAAACTTTATAGTTAAAAAAGATTTGAGGTGGGAGATAACTCAGTGATTAAGAACACTTGCTCTTCCCGAGGACCTGGGTTTGGTTCCTGGCAACCACATGGTAGTTCTCACTCCAGTTCCAGGGGAGCTGATGTCCTTTTCTGACCTCCTCAGGCACCAGACATGTATGCAGTACACACATACATGCAGGCAAAACACTCAAACACATAAAATAAAACAATAAATATTTTTACACTATTTTTTTAAAAGATGAAAATTTTTTACTTAAGTCTTCAAGATCAACTTAACGTGAAATATCAGTGTCGAAGTTTCTTGAGAACTACGGACTTGTTGGGATAACTGCTAGGCTTTAGAAGGCTCTGTGGTTGCCTGGTGAGACGGCTCAGTGTGCTCAAGGGCTTGACTGCAATCCCCAGAACCCATGTTAGAAACCAGCAGGGACTCATGTCTGAGTCCCAGCACTCTAGCAGGAGATACAAGTAGAAAACAGGGCAACCAGTCAGAAGTTCAAGACATGGCCTCGAACACAATATGGAAGGAGAGAAACAACTCTTGAAAAGTTGTCCTCTGACCTCCAACCATATTCAAACCATTCAAGCTTGTGATGTACGCAAAGCTTGGTTGAGAGAATACTTGCTTAGCATGCACAATGCCCTGGGTCGAGTCATGACTGTGGCACAGCAGCAAAGGCGTGTGCTCACAGCAAAGGCGTGTGCTCACAGCAAGGTAGAGGCAAGAGAACCAGAAGTTCAAGGCCATCTACTGCAGCGCAGTGAGTTTGAGACCAGCTGAAACAGATGAGATCCGGTCACAAAAGACAAAAGATGGCTCAGCAGGTAAAGTGGCTGCCACACAAGCCTGACAACCTAAGGTCAATTTGAAAACCTAAATAAAGGTAAAAGAGGAAAATCAAATCCACAAAGCTTTTCTCCGACACTTCCCCCATACTATGATATGTGTATGCCAATACACACATAACACATACCCGCACAGTAATTTAAAAAAAAAAGAGGAAGATAAATTAGTGGATAAAAAGCTCCCTGTGAAGGTATGTGTACCTGAACTTAGATGCTACTCAGAACTCCAATAGAATCAGGCTTGGTGGAGAAGCCTATATTGCAAAGCCAAGAGGCACAGACAGGAGGACCCAGAAGATAGAGCAAGGCTCTTTTTTTTTTTTAAATATTTATTTATTTATTATGTATACAATATTCTGTCTGTGTGTATGCTGCAGGCCAGAAGAGGGCACCAGATCCCATTATAGATGGTTGTGAGCCACCATGTGGTTGCTGGGAATTGAACTCAGAACCTTTGGAAGAGCAGGCAATGCTCTTAACCTCTGAGCCATCTCTCCAGCCCCATAGAGCAAGGCTCTTGACATCAACTGCTCACTTCTAGACACTTGCAAACATGCACAAATATACATATGCTCTACGTAAACTCATGCAAGCAAACACACAGAACATAAATGAAATCAGTAATAAATATATTAAAATTTTAACATTACAAAGGCATCATATATACAAAAAGAAAAGATTTTCTAGCAAAATTCTAATAGTGGTTTTACCTCTAAACAATAAAAATATAGTTTTGGGTTTTTTCTCATTAAATTAAAATTTTAAAATTTGTAAAATTTTACTATTTATAAATTTTATCTGGTCTCAATACATATCCTTGGTTGGTCTGGACTTGCTATGTAAACCAGGCTAGCCTTGAATTCAGAGATCTACCTGTCTCTGCCTCCTGGGATTAGAGGTATCTGTTGCCAAGAAGCCCAGCAGTTCTGTTGTTTTTCGGTGGTTATTGCTGTTCTTTAAGATAAAAAAGTGATCAAACATAGATACAAGTACTGCTCACCCTCTGAGTGCTAGTGCTACAGACATGCACACCACACCCAGCAACATTACATAAATAATCAAATAAGTTGAAGATACTATTGCTCTACAGACATGTAACCATTAGCACATTTCTTTTGTGAATGCTTGGTTTAACTCTAGGGTTGACAGCTGTAAAACCTCCAATTTCCTAGCTGGACACGGTGGTTCCTATGTACCAGACAATGAACAGTGAGTCTTGTTTTGCTGGTGACCACGAGGAAATTCTATATACAGTGGAAGGACAGAGTAGAAAAAGGCAAGAATTCCTCTTCGGATGGCATGAAGCTGGAGGGTGAGTTAAACAAGCCAATCTTGTAGCTACCGAGGAGTGAGACTGCAGCCAGGCACGGTGGTTCACACTTGTAATTCAAGACTCACTCGGGAAGTGCAGGCAAGAGGGTCAGGAGTTCAGGCAAAACTCGGTTACACAGAGTTCAAGCCCAGCCAGGTCTCTAAGAGACTCTGTCTCAAAAACAAAAAGCTAAATAATATATTTGAGACAGGCGGCAGTGGTGGTGCATGCCTTTAATCCCAGCACTCAAGAGGCAGAGGCAGGTGGATCTCTGTGAGTTCAAGGCCAGCCTGGTCTAAACAGTGAGTTCTAGGACAGCTAGGGCTGTTACACAGAGAAACCGTATCTTAAACAAACAAACAAAAAATTATATATCTGATGTTTTTCTTACTAGGTAAAGCAGTCTGTTTTGAGATAATTTTGATACAACTATACAGTACCATGCCCAATTTATAAAGTACTATGCACAGTGTTTTAAAAACAAACACTTGAAATATGCAAGGAATATTCACATTGTAACTAAGTAATAAGTACAAAGGAAATGACCCTCTCTTACTACATATCTTCTTTTAGATGGTATCCTATAAATGTGTTCAATTTCTATCTTCTGTCTAAAAGATTTTTAAATGAACATTTAACTAGAATTCATATACATATCTATGTACATTAATATACTCATGTGTAAGTATTTTTGAACAAACAATAAATACATGAATGTGTGTTTTAACAGCTATAACACTCCAATATGGGATTCCACCTAGATTCTACCTCTGAACTTCTGTACCCACGGGGTGGTTGCTAATGTTTATTATAAGGATTAAACCAAAGGACAATTAGCAAAGTGCTGAAACTACAACACAATTCATAGGTAGGAATATATTTGAGGCAAATAATCTCTTGCCTCCAGACAAAAACTCTCTTAACACTGTGACATGTTCTGAAGTTCTTCACACCCCTGGAAGATAAGAAACTAGACCAGAGAAAAGCCCCTAACCGGGGAAAGCTTTGTGAGGGACAGCATCTTCTCACCCACCTCTTCCCATCATCGGAGGACACACTCCAGAGACCGACTGGCTCCAACAGCCCCTCTCGGCACGACATCACTCTCAACAAGTAGTGACACGTACCCTTGTCATCTCAGAAAGTTAGGGCTAGACAGACAGTTCAGTGGCTGAAAGCACAGGCACCCACATCAGGTTACTCATAAACTGCCTGTACTCTTAACTCCAGAGATCATGGGTACCCACACATGTGGTGGACTAACACACACACACAAAATAAAAAATTTTTATAAACCTTTCCTGACCTTATTTCCCATCACAGTCACCATATTGCTTCTCTCTTTTCCCTTAACAATTCCCCAAAGTGCATTCTCTACTCATGGTCTATAATACTGGGTCCTCTAGCCCTCTTCTGAATTCATTACAATTAGGTTTTCTTTCCCTTTATCTCCTCTTTTATTTATTTATTTTCTTGTTTTGTTTTTGTTTTTCAAGACTAAGTTTCTCTGTGTAGCCCTGGCTGTTCCTGAACTCACTCTGTAGTCCAGGCCAGTCTCACACTCAACAGAGATCTGCCTTCCTCTACCCCGAGTGCTGGGATTAAAGGCGTGCACCACCATGCCTGGCCTTATAATTAGGTCCTCATCCTACCATTCTACAGGCAAAGCGATCTCTACCACGCTATGTGCAGACATCAGCTGAACCCCAGTCCTCATCCTCCTCCCTCATTCAAGCTCACCTGACAGTGCTCAGACAGCACTCATCACTAACTCCTAGCCTCCTTCTTTCGGCATCTAGGACACCATATTGTCCTGGATTTCCTCTACACTCCACTGCTGAGAACCTATCATAATATCATAATTTTAAATACCATATAGATGCAAAAGACATTCAGTCCTGTATCTACTAGGACACAGCTACCTACTCACTGTCCTCACTTCAAAGAAGAACAGACATCTCTAGGTATCTAAAGCTGAGCTCCTGATCCCCGCAAACCTAACCTAGGTCCTACAGGTTCTTTCATTTCAAATGACATTTCTACCCCTTATGCCATGGTCCAAAGTCTCTAACCTGACCTTCCTCTCTGAAATAAGATTCATTAAAATAAAAAATAATGCAGCATCTTAGTCCCACAATATGATACCAATGGTCTGAAATCTAGGCTAAAAGAACTTCCTAGCATCTCTTTACTACCTACTCATTAGATTTCCCTGGGCTATCAGACTGGCTGTGAGCAAACTACTGGAACCACTCAGCTCTGCTGGACTTACCCAAAGTCTTTGTGTTTGCCAGGAGCGCTTCCTCGTAAGAAAGGATGTAATAGAGCACCAAAAGCTGCGCCGTGATACTGAAGCGCTGATTAAGGCGGGCGCTGTCACCCTGAGGGGATACAAAACTTTAACATAGTAAACCGCAAGCTGCTTTCTTTTTCAAAACAGTTAGATTATCCAGTGCTGCTGCACCAAGCATAGCTGGACTGGGAGAGGACTGCTGGGTTAGCAGCAAACTCAAACAACTTTCTGCTTCACTGAAAGGAAGGTTGAGACCACAAAAGGAAACATCCTTTCTTGGTCTTTTAAGACAGGGAAAATGTCACTAGGCTTCAGCTACTGCTTCTCCACAGTACTCCCAACCAGGCTGCTTCTCAGAGACTTGAAGGAATGGAAGCACTATATAAAATTACCATAAAGAAAACAATTCATAAAATAGATACTGTATATTTAACTGTGTCTGCGAAAAACTGCAACTTTTTCCTGGCAAAATAAGAAAAAAGATTTTCACCCAACTGTCCACAACTGAATCCAAGTGTATCTTTGATTCCCAGGAAGCTAAACAACACCATGTTGGAGATGTTGAAATGCCCACAGCCCTTTAGCAGTACATAATTTTCAAGGTACCCATTACACTTTAACAAGAGGCTTCAGCACAACTCCTTGAGCTGTGCAAAAACAGGAGTAAACCTGTTATTCCAGAAACTGAGGAAGCAAGATTATGAGTTTGAGACCACCCAGACTACAAAGTGAGACACTTTCTCAAAAACTATTCATTCAGAGCCGGGCGGTGGTGGCGCACGCCTTTAATCCCTGCACTTGGGAGGCAGAGGCAGGCGGATCTCTGTGAGTTCGAGACCAGCCTGGTCTACAA
>NC_022014.1:62409931-62417761 GCF_000317375.1 Microtus ochrogaster
AAAAAAAAAAAAAAAGAAAAGAACTCTTCAATAAGTGCTATTTGACAAACTACTGGTAATTAACACTACTATATGTTTTCTTATTAGTAAACTAATAAAATTTAATCACATTTGTGTGTGCATAATATGTACGAGTTTGCAACTGTGTGTGCAAGGGTTCATACTTATGCATTAATCTGATTTTGAAATCAGAATCACCTATAAGATCTCTAAGGACAAAAAAATAAGGACTAAGCCAGAGATGTAATAGATGTAACAGAAATATTATTTTATTTACCCCAATGACTTCCTGGAAAATGTTAAGTATCTCCTGTTCTGTGACTGGCTGATTTGTGGCTTCAGGATTTGATTTAGATGCTGGAGTAAGTATAGAGTTTATGTACACATCAATCAGAGGAAGTAGCTGAGGGTGGAGTGGAGTGGAAGTTTCACACAGCTGTCTGTAAATCCAGTCCTAGAAAAAAACGGCATTGAATCAAGGCAAAGAAAAAAAAAAAAAGATCAAAACTATAGAACTATGTAAAGCTTTCATATCAGTGGACTCACCATTAGTTTGGGGAGCTAAAATCTCTTTTATAATTGCCTTAAAAGTCCTTATCATTGAATCGAAAAGACAGTGAAAGACACACGTAAGACAGTGAGAAACCTGGCTCTGGGTGTACGGAGTTTTTGAACAGTCCCTACTCTGTACATTTAGAGATCTATATGTGTCATGGAAGACTTCCCATCAGAACAAGATTGTGGCAGGGGGTTATTTCCTCTGAGAAACACCCTGATTAGGAAAGAAACTTAGGAGCTGGAAAGATGGCTCAGAGGTTAAGAGCACTGGCTGCTCTTCCAGAGGTCATGAGTTCAATTCCCAGCAACCACATGGTGGCTCAAAGCCATCTACAGTGCCCTCTTCCTGGTGTTTAGGCAAACATGCAGACAGAGCACTGTATATATAATAAATAAAATAAATCTTAAAAAAAGAAAGTAACTTAGGTGAGGTGGTTGAGGTGGTGCACACCTTTAATTCCAGCATTAAGGAGGCAGAGGCAGGAGGATGTCTGTGAGTTCAAAGCCAGCCTGGTCAAGTACTAGGACAGGCTCCAAAGCTACACAGAGGAAACTTGTCTTGAAAAAAAAAAAGAGAGAGAAAAAAATAATACTGTACATTTTGTAAATAGGTTATGATATTGTTTTAAAATCTAAAATCTGGTTCTTAATAATAATAAACTACATTATTAACTTAATATTGATAATTAATTAATTAACTACATAAATAAACTAGCAATTTATCTAACTACCAAACATTGTATATATATAAACCACAGGAAAGGACTGAAAATTTAAAGGTAAAGTCCTACTTTTATTGACACTTTGTGCTTGGTAAATGACCGACTCCTGAGAAGCTGGTAAATACAATGAATGGGCAGAAACCCAGTAATGTTGGCACTCAGGTTACTGGTGACAGGGACACGAACTGCATGAGCTGTGACAACCTAAAAGGGAAAAACAGCATTAAGATAATAAAATAGTAACACATAAAATAACAAACTCAAAATTAGTTTGAGAAAAGGTATAGTGTAAAGACTATCATCCATAAGGATGAATGATGAGAATCAACTGGTATAAGTTTTAATTTTTTTGTTTTATTTTAAGACAGGATCTCATGGAGATCAGTCTAGCCCTAACTCTCTATATCCTAAGGATGGTGACCCTGAACTCTTAATCCTCTTCTTTGTCCTGAGTGCTAGATTACAGGCATGTATCCGAACGTTTTCATGGTTTTCAAGTGACAAAAAAGTAATTAGGTGTGGACATTCATCCGCAATCTCAGCCACAAGAAAGGCTGAAGCATGAGGTTCACAAGTTCAAGGCCATCTTGAACAACTTACTGAGATTTTATCTCACTAAGGCTAGGAATACATCTCAGTGTTATGATGTTTGTCTAGCACATGCAAATTCCTGAGTACAATCCCCAGTACAATCCTAAGTACAAATCTCTAATTTTCTACTTATTTTTACACAAACTCATCTAAAGGGCTTGAGGAGTAACTCAGTGGTACAGCAGTAGCATAGCATACAAAGGCCAATGGTTCCATTTCCAACACTACCAAAAAAACTGCAATAAAAAGAAATAAGTACACAAATGCACATGTGATAATATTAAAAACATAGCTTAGTAGCTGGTCTAATTTACTCTACAGAAGCCCCTTTACCTTTCACATCTACTTTTGACATGATAAAATACAAGACTACCATGTTACTTCTCTTTGAAGGGTTGCTGGGAGGGCTAATTTCTTTTCTAGTAGTTATATGAGCTGGACCTGCTGGCACACTCCTGAAATCTCAGCACTCAGAAGGCTGGGCAGGAGGACTGCAGAAAGCTCGGAGTTTACAACAAGCTTAGCCTATATAATAAGTTCCAGTCCAGCCAGGACTTTAGAGTGAGAGTCTGGAGGAGTGAGGAAGAAATTATATCATTTCCTCCTGAGACATATATATATAAATGAATTTGAAAACTAATTTTTACTTTTAGAAGTAACTTACTGAAAAGAAAATTATTCCTGGGTTTACCCACAGAGAAGGGTGATAAAGCCAAATAAATATAAATAAAAGACTAAGGAACCAAAGTAAAGACTTAAGCTGTTTTCTCAGAGAAATCCAAATGGTTAGCCCACATAAATACATCACCAATATCTACAATCACACCCTTAAGTAACCAATTAAAGTTTTCAAGAATATATAAACTCAACATACACTGTTTGTAGTGGTATTTTGTTTGTGTTTTAACAAATAAAGTTTGCCTAAACATCAGAGTGCAGAGCTAAGCCACTAGGGGCCAGGCGGTGGTGGCCCACACCTTTGATCACAGTATTTGGGATCCCAAGCCTTTAATCCCAGCACTAGGGAGGTGGAGATGGGAAGGGATATGGCTGGGCAGAGAGAGGAATATAAGGCAGGAGGAGACAAGAGCTCAGTGCAGTCTGAGGACGGGATCACCCCTTTGGTCTGAGGATTCAGTAGAGGTAAAAGGTCTCTAGTGGCTGCTGCACTGCTTCTCTGATCTCTCAGCTTTCACCCCCTGATATCTGACTCCAGGTTTTATTTAGTAAGAGCAACTAGAACTCATGCTACAACTGTTTTATAATGAGTTACATTAAGTGAATTATTCAGAGAGTTTAAAGATGAAATAAACTATCATTAAAAATTGAAGATGGCAAAAAAAAAAAGCCCACTTTATTCTTCTAAGTAGTTTAGTCAGTAGCTAACAAAAGGAAGTACCTGCTCAGTAAAGATCTCCTGTGTGAAGATGGTCTTCATCCTGCTCAAGGAGCTGGGCTTAATCACAATCTACAACAGTAAAAAGAATTCCAACAGCATGGAAAACTGTGTGAAATACATTTACTCTCATGAATTTATTATCCAAAACGGGTATGATGTACAATATTAATGTTCAAAAGTTAAACTTTTCTTTCACAAGTGGCTTCTCAAGCCTGACATAAGAGATGGACTCGTATGTGTGCCTGTAGTCTCAGGCACCTGGGAGGATGAGGCAGAAAGAACTAGAACCCAGGAGATCAGAAGCAACCTGGGCAATATAGAGAATGTCTCTCAAAAATAAAGATAAAACATATTTTTAAATTACTTAATAAATAGTACTAACTATTGGCACTAGCTAATAGCTACTACCACTAACTACCAGGGAAGAGAAGAGGTTTATCCAAGAAATGGAGACAAGAAACATACATATTTCATATACATATACACTTTGTTATACACGTGACACTACACACCATGTACTTCAAATGGACTAACATTTAAAATCAATGCAGAACTGAAGTATATATAACTCAGTGGAAGGGTGCTTGCCTAGTATAAGTGAAGTCCTGTGTTTGTTCACTAGAACTGAGAAAAAAGTTCTAAATGCAGAGCATAAAACCACAGTAAACTAGAAGAAAGTCTAGTAAGCTGAGTGTGGCGACTCACACCTATAAACCAGCACCTCTGTGGAAAAGGAGGGGAATCACATGACAGGTTGAGCCAGTCTGAGCTACAAAGCAAGTCCTTCTCTCAAAAAAAACAAAAAGAATGAAAGAACTAGCTTTACTAATAATCAACAAAATATAAAACAAGTGGCACCATTCTTCACCAATCAAATTTGCAGGCCAGACATAGTGAAGCACGCCGTTAATCCCATCACTCAGGAGGGAGAAGCAGGCCAATCTCTATAGGTTTGAGGTCAGCAAGGTCTATATACCAAGTTCCAGGACAATCCGGGTTATATAGAGAGACCTCGTCTCAATAAATAAATAAATTTAAAAGAAAAAGATAAAAAGAACGGGGTTGTCTAGGCATGGTAAGATATCAGGAAATTAAGGGCTCTCACGCATCAATGTGAACAATGATACTGGAAAAATCTCTATGAAAAATAACCTGACAGTATTTAACAGACTCACATTTTTATTTAGTAACTGCTTGCCACAGTTTTATCTTAAACAGTTTGAGAAATATGAAGATACAGATGTATAACTGCCTATGTGTATATTTACATAAATGAGTTTATTCATTTAAGCTTTATAATAAATTAGAAAATCTACGTAGGAAATTTAAAAAAACCATTGAGACTAGCATGAGTTCCAAGCCAGCCTGTCTCAATCAACAACAACGAGGACTGGAAGAGGAGTCAGCAATGGACTGCACCTGCAAAGGACACAAATTTGGTTCCTAACACCCATGTCAGGTGGCTCACAGCAGCTTGGGACTCCAGCACCATAGGTTCCCATTCCTTCTCTGGCTTCTATTAGCAGTTGTATATATATACACATATGCACATACAGACACACATACATACATAAAGTTTGAATAAATGTTCTAAAAATTCCTATTTTTCTAGGAATTCTTTAATAAAACTTCAAACTAGCAAACATCTAAAACCACTTAAAAGAACACAATGTATTTATTTTATACTATGACAGAATGTTCAGTTTAGACACATTTTCTTTCAGAAAAAAGATTATTAAAAATTACCTTCATGCCCAGAGTGGAACAGACTAAGTCAATGATAGCGCTAAGCTGGTTGCTATGGAAATACATGGCCACCAATAACAGCATCTCCCCAAAAGAAGCAGAGACCCCTGATGTACTGTCAAAACAGGAGAAAAACTGTGAATTTCCAAGGAGGAGATGAATAAGAGCTTTCTGAACTGAGGGGACACACACGGCTCCTCACCTCTCAAAGTACGCCTCCTCTTTGATCATCCAGCTGAGCCACACCACCATCAGCTGCTCCTGCTCCGGGGTGCTGTGGAGACAACGCAGCAGCAGCAGCCGTGAGCCAGACAGTAAGAAGAAAGCAGTCTGACAGGATTTTCCCCTTATTTTTAAAGATTTATTTATTCTTACTTTACACATATGAGGAATATGCCTACACGTGTACATTTGTACTATGTCATGCCTGGTGTCCCTGGATTCCCTGGAACTAGAATTACAGTGGTTCTGAGCCACTGTGTGGATGCTGAGAACTGAACCCAGGTCTTCTGCAAGAGCACCAAGTGTTATTAACCACTGAGAATCTCTCCAGTCCTGAAGTTATTTTTCCTAGGAGTTATTTTTCTCCTTTATGTTGAAATAGCAACTCAAATTAATGATTTGCAAAACTGGACCATTAATTATAGTTGAAACATGAGACAGTTCTAGAAGTCAAAGATGAAGGATTTGGCTTTATGATTCTAAACTGTCAAAACCTCAAATGTTAGTATATTTGCAAGGTGGAGAGAGTGACATTACCTCATATTCCTTTGAAAAACAAAGGTCTCTGAGGTTAAAATCTTAAAAGAACTGTACTAAGGACTGATCACTTACTCCATATAGGAAAATAAAAATCTGGTGAAAATAAAAATCTGATGTTAAAACATAAGCAAAAGCTGGGCCAGATTTAATGACTTTAATCCCAGTACTCGGGAGACAGAAGCAGGTAGATCTCTGAGTTCAAAGTGTACAATTCTGTAAATTTTCTGATATGCTTTATGGTTTTTGGTTTGTTTGTTTTTTTTCCCAAAAAGAACAAGCAACGCGCAGAAGATTGTGGGAGGGGAAAATTCAATGACCATCTCTGAAAGTCACTCAAGAAGAGGTGTTAGAGCCAGGCAGTGGTGGCACACGCCTTTAATTCCAGCATTTGGGAGGCAGAGGCAGGTGAATCTCTGTGAGTTCAAGGCCAGCTTGGTCTACAGAGTGAGTTTCAAGACAGGCTCCAAAGCTACACAGAGAAACTCTGTCTCAAAAAACAAAATAAATAAATAAACAAATAATAATTATTTCTTTCTTTAGGGGGCTGGAGAAATAGCTCAGGGGTTAAGAGCACTGACTGTTCTTCCAGAGGACCCCAGTTCAATTCCCAGCACCCACATGGCAGCTCACAACTGTCTGTAACTCCAGGGATTCTGACACCCTTACAGACATGGATGCAGGCAAAACACCAATGCACATAATAAATATATATGTATAAAATAAAAATAAAAGAAGAAGTGTTAGACAAAGAAACCCCAAGGGAAGAACACTGTCATCAAATTAATTCAGGAATATTTCCGAGAACTAAGGGACATCTGTTTGTATTAGCAAGGACCGACTGGGTGCTGAGGGTGATACAAACTGGGACAGGAGGCGAAGGAGCATGTGCAATCCCAGAACAGGGGGGCTGAACAAGAGCACCGCAGTAAGGGCCAGGCCTCCTACACGTTTGCACAGTGAAAGAGGACACCTAAAGGGAGCAGGAATTGGGATGATGGTAGGGAACCACAACAACATGGGTAGTTAGAAGACAATGAAACACACATTTTCAAAATCCTCAAAAGAAATTACTTCCCATGGGAGGCGGTGGTGGGGAAGAGACAGAAATCTTTAATAAATAAATAAATTAAAAAAAAAATAAAGAAAAGAAATTACTTCCTGCTTAAAATTCTACATGCCACCAAACCATTAGCCAAATGTCAGAATGGAGGCCTTTTCAGAAATCCACCCCTGCTCTGAAGAATTTACCTCCCACATGTCTGCTCTCTAAAGGTGCTCAATGAAGAACAATCTCTGTGTACAGCTGCAGAACACTAGATACAGAGGGGTCTAGTCCAGACGGGAGCAGACAACACTGCCCTGGGCAAGATTTCTGAGAAAGATTCAACTGCCCAATGAGTCGGATTAGGTCCAGAGATTTAGCTACATTTTGTTTCTCTGTTGTTCGGTATTGTGTGTCTGTGTTTCTTTGCTTTGTTTTGTTGTTATTGGTTTTTTGAGACAGGATCTCACTATGTAGCCTTGGCTAGTCTCGAACTCATGGTAATCTTCCAGTCTTGATCTCCTATGGGCTGGGATTAGAAGCATAAATTACCACAACCAGCAAAATTTAATTTCTCAGGCGGTGGTGATGTACGCCTTTAATTCCAGCACTTGAGAGGCAGGGGTAAGGTGGATCTCTGAGTTCGAGGCCGGCCTGGTCTACAGAGTGAGTTCCAGGGCAGCCAGGGCTACACAGAGAAACCCTGCCTCAAAAAAGGAAAAACGGAAGAAAAAAAAAGAGAGAGAGAAAGATTTAGTTAATTGTTATTACATAGACTACCAAGAAAATTTAAAACAAAACTGTTTTAAAAGAGAGATAAGTAATTACTTAGTCATAATTGAGCTCTCAATGTTTACATAGTCATAATACAAATATAAACAACTATATATTGTTCAAATTAAAATTATTCTAACTGGGGCTGGAGAGATGGCTCAGTGGTTAAGAGCATTGCCTGCTCTTCCAAAGGTCTTGAGTTCAATTCCCGGCAACCACATGGTGGCTCACAACCA
>NC_022014.1:62417861-62433759 GCF_000317375.1 Microtus ochrogaster
CAGAATATTGTATATATAATAATAAATAAATATTTAAAAAAAATTATTCTAACTGTACTAAGATAACAGAAGGAAAAGAAGAAAAGGAAGATATGTAGTATTTCCAGACAGAGAAAAAAAGTAATAATTGTTCATCTTTGAGAATGGGAATTCAATTAGCTAATACCTAGAAGGGTCATCACCAATGAAGTAGCAGGGCCAGTGAGATCACAAGAGGTAAAGGCATTTGCCACCAAACCTGACAACCAGAGTTCCATCTCGGAAGTCCACATGGAAAAAGAGAGCAATGACTCCTACAATTGTCCTCTGACCTCCACGCATACACCATTGCACTAGTGTGCAAATCAAACACACACACACACACACACACACCCCAAGGAGCGAAACACAAAATAAACAGGTATTGAAATTTGTAAAAAGTTTTTAAACAATGTATTACTGACCCAAAACTACTCAAGAACTAAAAGATAATACCTCCAAAGAAGAAAAAGTAGGAAGGAAAGTTATAAGCCTTCAAAAACTCTTGAAGAACGCTGACTCTTTAAATGATGTTCAGCAGAGACTCTGACAAAGACTAGTAAAACGGTAGTATTCAGAAGATGCTGCTGTCCTTCCACCAAAGGGGACCGTGACTGTCCATGCCTAGGCCAGTCTCTGTGGCAGACTTTTAATAACACGCTCTCCATCTTTTCTGGTGGCAGCATACATGCCAGGCAAGCACACTAGCTGCACTGCACACTCGCCCCATACATACATTTTGATAAGGAAATAAGAGCACATCTTGAATGAGCAGAGCGACTAAACGGTAAGGTACCTGACAAGTGTAGAAAAGGCCAGCAGCATACAGAAGGAAAGGGAGACAAATCGAACCCCGGCCGGTGTGGCAGGCGGGCGGCTGGTCATCAGCTGCAACAACTGCTCAGCTTCTTCTTCAGTTGGTCTGAAAGGACAAACACAGCGAGAGTTTACACTTATTTATTTGCTTATCTACTTTTAGTTCATGAAGGAAGTGAGTTTTCCAACATTTTAATCCTTCAAGTACAAACTTTTTAAAATCACTTTTTAAAAAAAAATACATTCAGCCAAGCAGTGTTGGCTTACATCTTTAATCCCAGCACTCAGGAGGCAGAGGCAGGTGGGTCTCTGAGAGTTCAAAGCCAGCCTGGTCTACAGAGTGAGTTCCAAGACAGGCTCCAAAGCTACAGAAAAACTCTGTCTCACAAAAACAAAACAGAAACATTGAGTTATTGTGTGTGTGTGTGTGTGTGTGTGTGTGTGTGTGTGTGTGCGCGCGCATGTGTATGTGTACATGCGCGCATGCAAGTATATAGTATGGTGAGTGCAGAGTACGCATTTATTGTGTTGTATGTATATGGTGTGTGTATGTGTGGTGTATGATAGTGCACATGTGTTGGGCATGTTCATGTCTGTGAACACATGAAGGAGGGTAATTGCCTTGAGGCAAAGTGGATCACTGAAACAGAAACTAGGTGTTCCCACCAGGCTCAATGACCAGGAAGTTCTTGGGACATTCGTATCCCTACCTCACAACAGTGAGGTTACAGGCTTATACAGCCATGCCCAGTGCTTTAGGTGAGTGCTGGGGATTCAAAACAAGTCATCAAGATTACAGAGGAAGCATTCTTAAACCCTGAGACATTACCCTATAGTTTCAACATTATTGGCCAATTCTCTTTTCAATTATGTGCTTTTTAAATGGCATATGGATTTATCACTGAGAAATGGAAAACTCTGTTGTCTCTGCAAAAACCAAATAACAAATAAACTGGGTTCAATGACCAATAGCGTTTCAAGGGAGCAATAGCAGAGGTCACAGACATAACAAGCACATGTGGTCATGTGTCCTGCAGAGTTCATGGCAGTTTATACATTATAGAATCATGGGGTTAATGAATTGTATCAACTTAGATTTGAGCCAAACTGATGGGCTAGCATTTGCTTAACTCAGCCATCAGAACTGAAAGGCACATGAGCTGGAGACACACGCAGGAATGTTCCCACACCAGCTGAGGACACTATTCAGAAAGATTTAGTGCAGGGACTTGGAACCTCATGCTAAAGAACCACGTCCTGGGGGCTGGAGAGATGGCTCAGAGGTTAAGAACACTAGCTGCTCTTCTAGAGGTCCTGAGTTCAATTCCCAGCACCCATATGATGGCTCACAACTGTCTGTAACTCCAGTTCCAGGGGATCTGACACCTTCACACAGACACAAATGCAGGGAAGACACCAATGCACATGAAATAAATAAAATCAAAAGAAGAATTATGAGAGCAAGCATGCACAGTCCAAATCAAGGACATGAGGCGCACCCTCCTCTTAAAAAAAATAAAAAAGAGAACCACGTCCTGTCGATTCTCAAAACAGAGGGGTCTTCACCTGACCCGGAGCGGTCTGGTCACTCACAGATCACTGAGGTGTCTTCTCAAAGTGGTAAAATCACAGGGTCCTTAACACTGTGATTAAAATCTGATAAAATACTCATCCCTCCAATATCTACATAATTCTATTTGTAATCAGAAATTAGATCAAATATTCCTTAAGGACAGTTGGCCTTAGCACCTTCAATCTTGACATAAGCTAGTAAAATTCAAAGCCGAGCCTCTTAATAAAAGGCCTTTGCTCACTTCTCAGCGATTAGAAACAAGAAGAAAAAGATAAAAGGGTAAAATATCGGATTGAGTACTTGAGTCCAGCAATCCCCATCAAGGCACAGTACAGACGTAAGAGTGCGCTGGCTTTCACAACATGCTCTTCCTTCAGCCCCGAGTACACAGACACAGTGGGCTCCATCTCCACCTCGGCTTCTTCGACAATGCGGGTGCTCCTGACTGTAGGAAGAATGCCCATCAACTCCAGGAGAAGCTGTCTCCTCATCTGCCAAAGGACAGAACCGCTGGGCTCCCTTTTTCTCTGTAAGTGTGAATTGAGAAAAGAAGAGAGAGAGCACGGAGCATTTATCAAATTAAAAGGAAGCTGAAGAGAGTTCATCACGCGAGCACTTGCAGTTGAACTCACATGAGGAGCTTGTCATACTGCAGTTCCATTTAAACAAGAAAACGCAAAATCCACACATCCACTCACCCCATGCTGCACGACTGCAGGGGAAAAGCTAAACCAATGCAAACTGAGTTGTGACTAGTGTTTAAACAGTACTTTCATCCGAGTATGGCGGCCCACTCTGGAGGCGGAGACAGGAGAGCTGCTGCACCCAGGCCAGTCTACATGGCAAACTCCAGTACAGCCAGGGCTATAGAACAAAAAACTCAAGGGGGGCGGGGGCTGGAGAGATGGCTCAAGTGTGCAGAGTGCCTGCTGCTCTTGCAGAGGACCCAGGTTCAGTCCCACCCCACACGGGGAGCTCCACCACACGAGGCAGTGCAGCAGCAGCACTTGGTGTCTAGAGACCTCAGAGCCTCAGCTCTGGCTCACCATTAATTACGTGCTACACACTGTTTTAGTGAACTGCTCTGAACCCCAAGTTCCTTCCTAACAAGGAAGTAAATATCAGTACTGTGTACCTTTAAAGATACCATAATTAAGAGCTTATAAATCTGTAACCACCATCCCAACCCCAGCTCTTGAGGCAGGGCTATTTCAATCTTCACTCACTCTTCAAGCTACACTGTACTGGACATGTAGCAAGCACTCAGTGCCTACTAAGAGATGAACAAAGAAAGAGCACACATATGGAAGCAATTCTAAACTATAAAAGGAGGTGTTTCCTTAGCCAGGGATGGTGGCATATACCTTCAATCATTGCTTGATGTTCTTTTGTTTGGTTTTTGGCCTTTATTTGTTTTTCAACACAGGGTTACTCTCCATAAAGACTAAGTGATACTGGAAGTTACTCTGTAGACCAGACTGGCCTCGAACTCACAGAGATCCACTTGCCTCTGCCTCCCAAGTGCTAGGATCAAAGGTGTGCGCCACCACCACCCAGCAGTGCTTGTTATACTTAAGACTGATGTCAAGTAAAGTATAATAAACCTGCCTGAACAAAAACATTAAATTCCAAGAAGAAAAGTGTGTTGTGCACAATGGACGGGCATAGTTACTGCTCAGCACACAGCCACACAACAGTCACATGGTGGACATGTGTTTCCTTTCCTTTTAAAACGCAAAGCTGAGTGGTGGCCCATGTCTTTAATCCCAGAACTTGGGAGGCAGAGGCAGGCGGATCTCTGAGTTCGAGACCAGCCTGGTCTACAAGAGCTAGTTCCAGGACAGGCTCCAGAGAAACCCTGTCTCGAAAAAACCAAAAAAAAAAAAAAAGCAAAGCTGAAGAGCAAACGTTAATGGACTGTAAAGAAGTGAGTCCTGGATGTAAAATAATGTGATTTCATGGTATAACATACACATGCTGTCCACCAGAGTGAAACGTGCTGAAAGTCAGTCTGCACGAGCAATTCTACTCAGAAGCACTAAATAAGTGTTTCACAAAAACTAAAGTATTCTCTAAGTTAAAAACTGTTGAGGGGGAAAAGACCATTCAACACAGAAGTCATGCCTATAATCAAACCCAATACTCAAGAGGATGACCTCAAACTTAAATTTGAGGTCAGCCTGGGCTACTATGTTGCAGGGCAGCCTAGGCAACAAAGAAAGAACCTATTTCAAGAACACAGAAAACAAACAAAAAAACTTGTTGTAAAATATAACATACAGACCAAGCATGCTAACATATACCTATAATCTCATCTACTCAAAGGCAGAGGCAGAGGACACCAAAATCAGTCTAGGCAATCTTGAAAAAGAAGGAAATTCCTTTGCAAGGGTGTGTTCTATAGAGGAGAAGGTTTCATAATGTAGCCCAGCTGGCACTGAATGTGAGCTGTATCTATTCCACAATCCTGCTTCTAGCTATTAAAGGTATATGTCACCATACCTGGCCAAGGAAAGCCTGACACATGCTACAGAATGAACCTTGAAATCAATATATTAAGGAAATAACATACACAAAATGACAAGTATCCTATGATTTGACCCATAGGAGGTACCTAGAATGGTATCCATAATTCACCGAGAATAAAGATAGAGTCACGATTACCAGTTTACAGGAAAGAGGACTAGGCAGTTTAAGGTTCAGCATCTGTAGAGCACAGGATATAGAACTCAGTGACAGAATGCTGACCTAACAAGTGTAAAGGCCAGACCACAAAAAAAGAAAATCCTAAAAACAGATGATGGCTATGCATGCATAATATTAGCAATGGTCCTTTTCTTTCCCTTTATGTGTGTGTATGTGTGTGTGCGCATGTGTAAACATACAAGCTGCATGTGTCTTTGTGTGTATATGTACAGGTGGGAAACACAGGCTGCAGAGAGCATCAGATCCCCTGGAAGTGGCGTTGCAGACAGTTGTGAGCTGCCCACAATGGGTGCTAAGCATGGGACCCGAGTCGAAGGGCCCCTAACCACTGGGCCATCTTTTCAGCTGCCCCACCTTATGTCTTCATAGTGAACCTGGAACATGACATTTCAGCTACACTGGCTGTCCAGGAAGCGTCCAGGTCATCTGTACCTGCCCCCACAACACCGGGATACAGACAAATGCTGTCACACCTGCTTTTACATGGTTACTAGGATTCTAAACTCAAGTCCTTATGTTTGCCTAGCAAACATTTACTACTGAGTTTCTAGCCCCACAAGGTGAATGTTCTTAATACCACTGAATTGTGTTTTTAAAAAATGACTAAATGCATACTTCGTTATATATATTTTACCACCACACACACAAAAGCATAAACATATAGATTAAATTATAAAATATAAATTACTTTGAAGTTCTTACGTAACAGGACCTTAGAGAGTCCCCAGATTGTTTCAACATGACCAGAAAGTACAAAGAGCCCTTCATAAAATTAAGATCATGCCTTTGTCCCTCCATTCTCACTCATGTCCAGCACATTCTCCAAAGGGTTCTACTAAACCAGATACTGAAGAGATAGGAAAACTATAAACAGTACTGCTATTCTCGCTAGGGTTTTCCCCCCTTTGGAGGGAGGATTATTTGTATTTTTAAAAATGTAATGCTTAGGGCTGGAGAGATGGTTCAGCAGTTAAGAGCACTGGCTGCTCTTTCAGAGGACCTGAGTTCAATTCTCAGCAACCACATGGTGGCTCACAACCATCTGTAATGAGACCTGGTGCCTTCCTTGCCAGCAGTACATTGTATGCTTAATAAATAAATTTAAAAAAAAAAAAGTAATGTTTACTAAGCATGGTGGGCATTCCTAGGATCTTTGTAATCAAGAGGTTTAGGCACAAAGATCAGGAGGAATTCAGGGCCAGCCTTGACTAAATCTAGTAAATACCAAGACCAAACTCAAAAATAAAAAAGAATACATACACACACACACACACACACACACACACACACACACACACACACTCTCTCTCTCTCTCTCTCTTTCTCTCTCTCTCTCTCTCTCTCTCTTGTTTACATTTAAATGAGGTTATTTCATTTTTAATAAACTCCATATTTCAAAATTTTTAATTTCTAATATTGGAAATATCAAAAAACAAAACTTTTCATATCCTTCATGGTTCTTATTAATGTAAAGAGGTTTCTAAAACTAAATCTGACAACCACTAATATAAACATATCTTTCTTTTTTTTCTTTTATTTTTTCCCTCATGGCTTTTTGTTTGTTTGAGACACAGTCTCTCTATATAGCGTTGGCTGGCCTGAAACTATAGACCAGGTTGGCCTAAAATTCATAGAGGTCTACCTGCCTCTGACTCCAGGGTGCTAGGCTAAAGGTGTGTGCCACCACATCTGGCTCCCATAGCTTTTGGCCTTGAAATCATAGCAATCCTCCTGCCTCAGTCTTCCAAATATAGGAACTGCAGGTATGAGGCACCAGGCCTAGCTAAAGCCACCCTTCTAAAGCAGTTTCTCCACTCTTAGTAACTGCTCCTAGCAATGATCCTACCCTACCCACACACTTGACTCTCACCTGCTGTCCATTTCGAATAAAGGTTCCAAACCAAGTCCTGACTTTTGCATTTGTTCCAAGAAGCAAGCCACTAACAAAGCAAACCAAGTCACTCACTCCATCTTCACAAGTTTCAGTTTTAGTATGATCCAATGTCAAAGCTACTCCAAGGCCTGGCAAGTGACATTCTTCCACCTAACACAGCAGAGAAAACAAATTAAACTCAACACAATAAGAAAAAAAGCCAGGACATTTCAAAATTGAATGTAGCTCAAGTTCTGAGGATCTCACAAAACATAAGGCCACAAAGGGAAGGCAGCAGACTGAGCATTGGAACTCCCAATTTCTGTAAGATCCTCAAACAGCCTCAAGGAAAACCCTCTTAGGAAAAATGCAGTCCCACGGAGACAAGAGCATCTCTTACCACCACGCCCCGGACCTTCAGGGCCTGAGAAGGGTTCATTCTGCATAAGAATCGCAAGGCTTCTGTCCTGCGCCTCCCTCCAAGACTTTCTTCATCTTGTCGTTCTCCATTTTTGATCAGGCCCCTACAAACTATTATTTTAAGCTTTGTTAAGCTTTTATAAGTAAGGTGTTATAACCCATTTCTTCATCCTTGAAAATTAATCATTTATGCAGCTTAAACAGTGTAGGAGGAAAACATTGGGAACTTGATAGTACAGCATCAGAAACAAAGACACAAGGAACAAAGGAATGAAAAAGACCTAAGCAATAACAACATGGAAGACCACACAGAGCCCCACCAGCAACATAAACCCACAAGGACAAAGGTAGCAAACAACTAAACACAGTCAAGCTGGCTATGGTGGTACACAACCCGGAACCACAGCACTACGGAGATAGAGGGGTATCTCTAATTGGAAGCCAGCCTGGGCTACACACGCAAGATCAAGGCCAACTAGCACTAAATAGTGATTCGGTGCCACAAGAAAAAAAAAAAAAAAGCTAGGGCTAAGCTCAGTGGAAGAGCACCAGACCATGACCCATATGGCTATGCATTCATTTCCCAAAAAAGAAAAACAACTAATTCAGCCTACTAGCACAGGCCTGTAATACTACAGGTGTCTGAGGCAGGAGGTACACAAGTTCAAGGCCTGCTTCAGCAACAAAGTGAGTTCAAGTCCAGCATGGACACCTTAGTGAGACCCTGTCTCAAAATGAAAAAGTTAAAAAAGAAAGGGATGTACAACAGCACCAGAGTGCCTGCCAAGCACTATGGCCAGTCCCCGGGACCAAAAATAAAAGTTCAATGGGGAAAGCTATTGCCAAGAATCTACCCTTCAAAGTTAAAGGGATAACCCACTGACAAAGCAAGCAGCTCTGGGTTCAATCCCAAACACATAAATAAAAACAAAATAAAAATGTTTAAATAATCTACACTACATGAAATGAAGGTGATTCAATGAAGAACACCAAAAGTAATAACCATGTAGATAAAGCCTTTTCCCGCATTTTAAAAAGGGCTTTAAAGTCAGCTGGGCCCACACCTGTAATGCGAGCATTGGGAAGGAAGAGGCAGGCAGTTTACTTAAAGTTCAAGGCCACCAAGGCTGCACAGTGAGACACTGTCAAAAAAAAAAAAAAAATTGGAAGTGGGCTGGTGAAGTGGCTCAGCAAGTCAAGGTGCTCATCACCAAGACTTCCTACTGAGTTCAACGCCTGGGACCCACAAGGTAGGGAAGTTGTCCTCAGACCTCCACATATGTATGCATGTGCACAGGCACGCGCGCGCGCGCACACACACACATACACACACACACACACACACACACACACACACACAATAAATAAATAAATAAATAAATAAATAAATAGAATAAAAAAAGAATTAACTACTTAAAATAAAAGCAGCATTAATCCCAGCACTCGGGAGGCAGAGGCAGGCGGATCTCTGTGAGTTCGAGACCACCCTGGTCTACAAGATCTAGTTCCAGGACAAGCTCCAAAACCACAGAGAAACCCTGTCTCGAAAAACCAAAAAAAAAAAAGAAAAAAAAAAGAAAAAAAAAGCAGCAAGAATACACTCTGGGACTCATAATACCCGTAAATTAAATGTATGGTTAAAAATTAATTCAAGAGAAGAGATAAAAGTAACAAGATATACCTAACTACCACAATAATTAAATGGCTTATATAAATTGTATAAATTCTTCAGTTAAAAGCCAGACTGGTCTAGGTGTAGCTCAGAGGCAGAGTACTTGGCTAGCGTGTTAGCCACTGGGTTCTAGCTCAGCACAGAAGGGAGGGGACGCAACAGGAAGTATGGTGCTTTGCACCTGCAATGCCAGCACCACTCAGAAGGTAGAGACAAAAGAATCACAACTTCAAAGACAGCCCAGAATACAGAGCAAGAAAGACTGTCTTAAAAAAAAAAAAAAAAAAAAAAAGCTAAACAAGTCAAACCAAAGTTCTCCAATATTCCAATATTTTGTTTTTAAATTATATTTACCTTCGTTAAAACTATCGGGAACATTGGCTACCAAGAGACATAAGAACCAGGCACCATTTCTAACATGTAGCAAGGCTTCGGCTACATCAACTATAGGAAGCAAGGAAGGGAGCTCTGGAAGAAAAAAAGCCACTGTCACTACTGAGGCGTGACCCCTAAAGTGTTATCTTCAACAGCTGGCATTTCAAAGATATCACTAGAATGCAATTCACTTAGAGTACTAGTTCTCAGTCATACTAGCTGCACGCAGCTGCTCTACAGCCACAGGACGCAAGGCGCGGGGCTACTAACTGGACGACACACAGAGAATATGGCAGAGGCTTCCCTAAATAGCACTGCTCTAAGAAGTTCTTTTCATAAAATCTTTACATTTCTATAGTTTCTTATTTTTATTTTATCATATACCTATGAAAAAGAATCTGGAAAGGCAAAAAAAGAAGGTACAAAGGAAAAAATATATATTAGCTCCAATCGTGTGTGTAGATAGATAGATAGATATGTGCATTTAATATATTTATAATAATAAATATATTTAATTTCTAGTTTTAATCGTCTCATTCGTAATTTTAACATTAAGTAAAACTGAGATTATATATTTACCTCCTCTGCCCTTTGCTTTCTGATCTAACACATTAGGAACATTTATAAAATCACTAAAATTATGAATCATTAAATCAGATATACAAGCTAATGTTTACATAATATGGCATACTATATAAACAGTCTAAGTCATTGAATCTTTGCTCTAATTAGTCATTTTTAATTTAAACTTTTTAAGAATGAATTTATGCGCATGTGGGTATGTCTATGTGAGGCTGCGAGATGCCAAGGAGTTCCAGGCAGCTCTGAGTCACATGAACCAAACTAAGGTGATGCTCTTAACCACCACAGCCATTTCTCCAGCCCTTGAGCTTAAAAATTTTAAGCCATATTTTTAGTAAATAACTTTTACATTTTTAAGGTTTTTGTTGGGGGGGGTGCTGTTGTTTGAGACATGATCACAAGCTGGTCAGGATTTTGTCATAATACCCTTGTCTCAGCCTCCCACATGCTGGACCCCCCCTCCCCAGTTTTGATAATCCTCAAATACCAAACTTGGGGCTGAAAAAAAGGTACTGTCCTTGGCAAGGACCTGAACCCCAGCACCCACATCCGGCAGCTCACCACTGCCTACGCCTCCAGTCTCAGGATCCCCAATGCACAGCCACAGACACGCATCCAGCACTGCAGGCTGAGGCGTCACAGTAACACTTCACTTGACACTATGTCTGAAATGTTTCTTGGCACCAGGTCAGCAAAGTACCTGCTTGTAAAATACAAAGAACATCTGCAGCTTCCTCCAAGTACACTGGACTCTCAAAGAGCTCAGAAGACTTAAAGAAAAACTCTCCATTGGACTCCGATACCTTAGAGAAAAAGAAAAAAAAGAAGGCAAGAACTATTAATTTAAAGTAACTTTTAATAATTTTTATTGGTTTTTGAGCTCATAAATCATGAGTTTATGCTGTGATTGTTTGGCATAGGGTCTTACCATGTACCCTGAACTCAGCAGATAGACCAGGCTAGCCTTTAATCTATTGGCCTAGGATGGTATAAAACTCCTGATCTTGTCTCTGCCTCTCTAGTGCTGGGACTGAAGGTGTGAATGTCATCACTTTTTTTTGAAGGTTTATTTATTTATTATGTATACAGTGTTCTGCCTGCAGGCCAGAGGAGGGCAGCAGATCTCATTATATATTGGTTGTGAGCCACCCACAATGTGGGTGTGGGAATTGAACTCAGGACCTCTGGAAGAACAGAAAGCCTTCTTAACCTCTGAGCCATCCCTCCAGCCCCCAAATAATCACTTTTAACGTGACTAATATACTGCAACAAAGAATGTGGGACCCTGTCAATTTTAAGCAGTTTAACCATGATTATCACTCAGACAGGGAAGCATTAGTCTCAGGAGCTGCATAGTGGCTGCATTTTATAATCCCACCATCTCAGAGGCTGAGGTAAAAGAATCTCAAGTTACAAAGCCACCTTGGCACCTAGGTGCAACTATGTCTCCCACAAAAAAAGAAGGAAGAGTGGGGAGAAACAGTTATTCCAATCTACATTTTTAGAGGTACTTGAAATTAAAGTATAAGGCAAGCCAAGAAACAATGTAGTAACGTTACCCATATAAACCGTTGATTAAAAAAAAAAAACCCAAAACTGAAGCCTGGTGGTGGTGGCACACACCTTTAATCTCAGAATTTAGGAGGCAGGATCAAGTGGATCTCTGTGAATTTGAGGCCAGCCTGGTTTACAGAGCAAGTTCCAGAACAGCCAAGACTACACAGAGAAACCTTGTCTTGGAGGGAAAAAACAAAAAAACAAACAAAAAAAACTTATTTTAGTCTTTAAAGAACACAAATCAAACAGAAAAACTAGTGAACACATAACCTATGTGCCTTCTTGTGTATATATTTTTTTGAAGATTTTCTAGATCTAGGTATCAAATCATGAATACTTTGGGCTGGGTTTTTTTAAGCACCTTATTCATAATGGCCAACAGTTCGCTAAGCACCAGCCGTAATCGACGAGGTGAATCACTGTGTTCAAATTCTAGTGTCAGTCCATGCTGAAGCTGTGATACCAGGATGCTCTCTCCACTGCCTCCGCCAAGTTTATGCCTAGTAAAGTCCAAACATGGAGAAAAGTTACACCACTGGCAGGGCAATCAGTCAGTACCTGTTACTGCAATAATGTTCTTCATTTCCTCTGAAATGCTTGGTTTCTCTATGTTTTCCAAGAGTTCACAAACAGTAAACTAACAAAGGCTACTGAATTCTATATCAATGGCTTAATAACAGATACACGACAGTCCGGGAAGGATTTAACACCAGGTGAGAATCTCAGAGAATAAACTGTAATGTTAAAAAAAACTTAGTGGCCGGGCGATGGTGGCGCACGCCTTTAATCCCAGCAGAGAGGAGGCAGAGGCAGGCGAATTTCTGTGAGTTCGAGACCAGCCTGGTCTACAGAGCTAGTTCCAGGACAGGCTCCAAAGCCACAGAGAAACCCTGTCTCGAAAAACCAAAATAAATAAATAAATAAATAAATAATAAAAAATAAAAAAAACTTAGTGATTCCAATAAAACCTTTCACCCTAGCCAGACAGTGGTAGCACACAGCTTTAATCCCAGCACCTGGGAGGCAGAGGCAGGCTGAGCTCTATGAATTTGAGGCCAGCCTGGCCTCCAAAGTGAGTTTAGCCAGGACTGTTACACAGAGAAACCCCATCTCTCAAAGAAGAAAAGAAAGAAAAAAAACCTTCCACACTAGAAGTTTCCTTCTCACTTCCCACTAAGAGTCAACTGGCCTTATGTGTAGCTAGTCCTCACTACACAACATCATAACATTTTATAACACAGAAAGCTCTCGGAGCTTTAGCTATGAACAGAAAAGACCTCAGTAAAATGTTCTCCAAGTTTAAGTTTCCACTCTCTCTTTTCGGGAGCTCTGAGCACAGAGGATGGCTTTACCTGAGCTGCTGCTCCTTGCTGGCGTCTTGTTCCAGAGCATGGAAGTCCACAGACAGGAGAGCGACAATGGAGTTGACGGCTTCCACTCCAGACAGAAGGCGAAGAATAAGCTTCTTATCCTGAGCCCAGCTTTGACTCTGGTCAGCAGGGGCACAAAGTGCCATCCTCACCAAGCAGGGCAAGAGAAGCCTTAGTTCCGGGTCACTTAGAGATGCCAAGCGAACAACATCCACCTTCTGCATGGCTTCAAAAGCAAAAGGGCTGACAAACTGAAGGCTGGCGCACTCGGTCATCATCGCCTTGATCCTAACGAGTTAAAAACAGCGAAATGAGAGCAGGCATCGAATCCCACATATATGAAAACCCTTCTTAAAAATCTGAAAAGGTGTGCTGGATATTTAGTAGGTCCCTGTGTTGGCAATGTTGCTGGCACGACTAAAGACCGGGTTTCTCTGTCTTCCTGTTTCTACTGATATCTAGAATATGAGAAGAAAAACTGAAAATTAAGGTCTCTCCCAAACTTGGGGGTCCTTGCCCTAATCCTCTTTGTTTTATAAATACTGCATGAGCCCCCAGAGAATAAAGTAACAGTGATACTTTACTTGGAAAAATCCCAAGCTGAACCCTCCTATACTACACGCCAGTCCAAGACTTTCCTCTTTATGCCGTTTCGGTGAGCTCTATGAAATAGGGAGAGAAAATGAACGCAGGCAGATTAGTTTCACGATATAAATTAGTCGAACTTCTCTTTCCACTTCCCAACACTGGGGAATCATCTCACAGACCAAAAGTGATGTCAGATTCAAGGTTCTGAAAGCCACAACGCTATCCTATACCCCTGTTATACTGGGGGTATAGAACAGATGTATAAGCACAATCAGCTGAGGGATGAAAAGAAAGAATCCCAACTGGACACTTGTGGGTCTTGAATAATCTTAAAGGCAGTGAACGAGAGATGACACTGAACAGATAGAAGCCAGCCCGTCTGAAGACCCGCTCACTAACAGAGCTGTGGGTAATGAGTCCTGGACAGAAATGTGGCTCTGTTTTCCATTGGAAGAGCTGGTCTTTTAACAGGAGAGTGAGCTCGAGTGACAAGACCTGAGTGCTCTTGGGTAGCAATGAGAGAACCGAGTGCTCCGGGTTAAGAAGAGTCAGGCAGACTTCAGCGACACTTGGGCCCGAGAAGCCGACGCTTCATACCTTAAGATCTACCCTCCAGCCTCAAGTGACCCACTCGGATTCCGCGTCCGAGCGCCGGACGAGACAGAAATCGAGAGCGCGGTCCGAAGTTGGGCCTAGGCGATTATCCGGATCACCAAACCCCGGTTGTGCTCGGGGTCGACTCCGGCACTAAGAACTCAGACGCCGGGACCAACCAAGTCGTAGAATTGGGACACTGCAAAGGCTGGGGGGCAGAAACAGCTGGGAGAGAAGGGGAAGCAGAGAAGACTTATTTCAACCTGCACCATGCACCTCCATTCATCGCCAGCGTCTGGCCCGCGCCGGCCACCGTACAGCACTGAGACGACGTCAGCGGCGGGGGAGAAACCAGCTTGAGGCGTGTGGCCGCTCTGCGCGTGCGCGGCTCCGCCCCTTCCCCTTTCGCGGTTCTCTGCGCTTCCGAAAATGTGGAGTGTAGCTGTTACTTCACACAGTGCTTTCCCCTTGGGACCTGTGAGAGGAGTTGCTAACCGTCAGAACTAAATCCCCCAGGGGATTATCGCGACATTTAAATAAGAATGTATGTAAAAAGAATTGGTAAAGGTTGTCCCTTCCGTTCCTCCACCGAAACTTGCCTAATGGAACTCGGCGGTAGCCTCCTTTAAAGCCCTGTCGGTGACATCTTCGCACCAAAGTTCTAGAACCTCAGGACCTGTGTATAGGAGAGTTTTAAAAGTAATGTGATACGAGCCTACACACGAGCCAAGTGTAATATCTTGCGTTGGGGGTTTGCATTGTTTAGTTTTGTGTTTTGTACCTCAGATTACTAGCGCGTTCCACCACTCCCGGATTGCTTTCAGGATTTATTTTGTTTTTCAGACATGATTTATGTAGTCCTGGTTGGCCTGAAGACCATTCTGTAGGCAAGGCTGGCCTGGAACTTGTCGCAATCCCTGTCTCCCAAATGCTGTCAAGAGTAGCCATGGCTTTTCCCGTTCTTTAGGGTAGAAAAATCCTTTGGGGTGGGGGTGAGGGTGGGGGGTGAATTTTGGGAATTCACTGAAATCGTCTTAAAATTATATTTGGTAATTCGCGAAAGAATCAAAAACTTTCATCAACTTCTAAAAAATTAAGTCTCACCGTCTTGAAAACCTCAAGTCTATATATCTCATATTAAATGTTTCTGGGTGATGGAACCTAACTATGAGCTCAGGCTGGTCAGAAACTCCAGCATTTTGGGATTACTGAATTATGTCACCTTCACCAGCTCATGTTTCTTGTTCCTGGTTCAGCCAAGATGTATGTCACCTTTTTCAAGTAATGTGCTAGGGGTAAGAAACAAAAACTTTATTATTTTTATTTATTTGGTTTTTCGAGACAGGGTTTCTCTGTAGCTTTGGAGCCTGTCCTGGAACTAAACAAAATTCTTTTTAGAAAATTATATTCATACACACAGACATGTAGTGGCGTTTGTAGTATATATGTGTTTGCATGTGGTCAGAAAACAATTGATGGAAGTTGGATTTTTCCTTTCACCGTGTGTGTCCTGGGGCTTGAATTCAGGACATAAGGCTCAGCAACCAGCACATGACAATGAGCCGTCTTTCATGCCCCTAAAGTATTTTATAAAAACTGCTGCTCTTAGGCTGGGCGGTGGTGGTGCACGCCTTTAATCCCAGCATTTGGGAGGCAGAGGCAGGCGGATCTCTGTGAGTTAGAGACCAGCCTGCTCTACAAGAGCTAGTTCCAGGACAGGCTCCAAAACCACAGAGAAACCCTGTCTCGAAAAA
>NC_022014.1:62434055-62435775 GCF_000317375.1 Microtus ochrogaster
GAGGGACTTGATCGGGGGAGGGGGAGGGAAATGGGAGGCGGTGGCGGGGAGGAGGCAGAAATCCTCAATAAATAAATAAATTTAAAAAAAAAAAGTGCTTCTGAGCCAGGTGGTGGTGGCGCACCCCTTTATTCCCAGCACTCGGGAGGCAGAGCGGATCCCTGTGAGTTCAAGGCCTGCCTGTTCTACAAGAGCTAGTTCTAGGACAGCCTCCAAAGCTATAGAGAAACACTGTCTTGGTGGGGGGGAAGTATTTCTGGGGCTAGAGAGATAGTTAAGGAGTTAAGAACCCTGGCTGATCTTCCAGAGGACCTGGGCTTGGTTCCAAAGCCCACAGGGCAGTTGACAAGTTGACAGAAGTCTGTAACTCTATTTCCAGAAGATCCAGTGTCCTCTTCTGGCCTCACTGGACACTAACAAAACGTAGTACACAGAGAGAACTTTCAGGCAAAAACACCTATATGCATAAAAGAAAATAAATGAATCTTAAAAGCCAAAAAGAATAAAGCAGCATCACTCAGTTGATCATTTCTTTTAAAAAAATTAAAGTATTTTTAAGGATCTGATAGAAGGATAATCTCTGAAAAATAAACTACTTTCAGGGTAAAAAAATCAGCAAAGGAATAAAAGAACTAAGTTGTGATGTAGTGTTTCTCAAATTTTTCCACTTGCTTCAGAATGCCTTTAGTCCTGTGAACCAAAACATACACATGTATCTGGAACATATAAATTTATATATCATATACATACATATGTATCTGGAACATATAAATTTATATATCATATACATATACATGTATCTGCAACATATAAATTTATATATTGTATACATACACGTGTATCTGTAACAAATTTATATATCATACACAGGTATCTGTAACATAAATTTCTATATCATATACATACACATGTATCTGCAACATATAAATTTATATATCATATACACTTATATGCCATAAAGACATAACATGTTTACATTCAGATGGTAACAATTGTCTTATCAAATACATATAGTAGTTGCCATAAGACCTATTATTTGGAGGGTGGTAGTGAGACAGCATCTATATATGAAGCCTTAGCACTCATAATCCTCCTACCTCAGCTTTCCAGTTTTTGGAATTACAAATGTACACCATAAGGTCCAATTTTACATACTTTTTAAAAAATTTGACTAGACACTATATAATTAAAAGCAATTTCACAAGTGTTAGTGGGTCACAAAATATATAATTACTGGCCTAACATGGTAGCATATGCCTTTAATCCCAACATTCAGGAGGCAAACTCTGAGTTTGGTACCAGGCAGTAGTGGTACTCACCTTTAATCCCAGTGCTCGGGAGGCAGAGGCAGGGAGATTTCTTGAGTTTGAGGCCAGCCTAGTCTACAGAGCAAGTTCCAGGACAGGCTCCAAAACCACAGAGAAACCCTGTCTCGAAAAAAAAAAAAAAAAAAAAAAAAAAAAAAAAAAAAAAAAAAAAACTGCTGCTCTTCAGAGGACCTGACTTCAGTTCCCAGTATCTACACCTGGTGTTTCACGGCCATAATTCCAGGTCAAAGGGGTCTGGCACCCTCTTCTGGCCTCTACAGGGTGCACACACAAATAACATCATTTAAAAGTACTTCTGAGGCCTGGGCAGTTTGGATGCTCAACTTACTAAACCTGGATGGAGGTGGGCGGTCCTTGGACTTCCCACAGGTCAGGGAACCCTGATGGCTCTT
>NC_022014.1:62436500-62463013 GCF_000317375.1 Microtus ochrogaster
GGCTGGAAACCACGAGCCTCTTCAGTAGCGTACACAGAATCACCAGGCTCTGCCAATCCCAGGCACAACCCCAGCCCACCCTACATGGTCTTCAGGCACCACGGCTGCAGGTGCTACAACTAAAACTCCTATTCTGAACTGCAGCCTAGTCTCCATTGTACAAGTTAAGCAAAGTAAGAAGGGAAGGGGGAGAGGAATCATGCACTTGTAAATGGCTAGAAGTCACAGCACTGTCAACAAAATTCTGCTTTGGCAGGGACTGAGGAGCCTGGCAGTGACCTGGGGTCCTGACATCTGTCCACAAGATGGCCCCTCAGGGTCGCTGCTTCTTACTGCTGCTTGCACTCTCCTGGCTGGCTGGGTTCTTTCTTGGGGTTAATATTGGCATCATCTTCTTCTCCCTCCTCATCTCCTTCCAATTCCTCCTCTTCTCCCTCCTTGCCTTCTTCAAAACTGTCATCACCTTCTATGGCTTCCCCAGTGAAGTAGAGAGCAGCCACAGACACAATTCACTCATGATAAAAGCTCCCAATTTCAAAGTCGGAGGCTAAGGTGAACTCAGAATCCAGAGATTCTCCAGCTCCAGAGGCTTTCAGGGGGCTAAAGAAGTTGAAGAGACTCATTGAGCACTTGCTTGGTGGTGGTTCACACGGTGACCCGGCCCTTGTGCTTCTTGTTTTGACTGTGACATTTTTTCCCCTTCTTTCACTCAATTGTACACCCCTCACAGGCCAGAGTCTCAGGACCTTCAAAAGAAAACGGTTCAGCCTTGTCTGGTTCTGATTTCATCTTGTGTGTTTTCATCAAGACGAGATTAGTGAAGTAGTCGTTGGGTTCAAAGTGAAACTCTAGCTCAAAAGACATAGGCTGGCTGTCCAGGGTCTGAAAACTTGACTTTAATATCTTGCAGGTGTTTAAAGATTGGTTCATCATATTCCTGCACCAGCTCACTAAGCATATCTACGTTTCTGAAGATGGTGAACCGGAACTCAGGGATGCCTTTGGGGGTCAGCTCTTCTGCTGTTTCCACTTCTTTGTCAGCCATAACTACTTTATTCTTCATATCTCCAGCCAGCTTGTCTTCTTCCTCATGCTCACTGTGCCACGCTGACTCTGCATCCGTGGGCTCCACATCACCAATGTTGAATCCTCTTCTCTTGTAAAAGAGAGGTTGGTACTTCCTCTCCAGGTCATGAACTTCCTGGTAGAACTTGGCTTCTATGTGCACACCTCACCTGGAGCTGCTTCAGAGCATTAACCCTCCTTTTGACCGCTTTGGGTTAAGTTTCTATGTAGCTAGGAGTGTGAGAGATGTTGTCGAGATGTTCCTGAAGAACTGCCAGCACTTGTGGGTTCTGCATCACCTGGTCTGTGAGCTTTTGTGTACTACTGGCATTTCTAGCAGCTTCCATCTGAAAGACTTGTTTTCTGCCATCTGAATGTCTTTGTCCCTTAGTGCCTTCTGCAGCACTGGCACCCCTGTAAAACCACAGCTGGATTTCTTACGCCAGGAATACGGAACCCTGAACACTCTCTCTCTCTCTCTCTCTCTCTCTCTCTCTCTCTCTCTCTCTCTCTCCTTATCTGCTTGGGTAAAGTCCTTCAAATCAGAGACATAATGCTTGTCAATCAAACTAATTGGGTAATCATATAGAATTTGGCCACCGGCTGAAAAATTATATAGCCACGAACTTGAGTTTTGTTTTGGTTTGGTTTTTGAGACAGACAGGTTTTCTCTGTAGCTTGAATTCTGTCCTGGAACTGACTCTGTAGACCATGCTGGCCTTGAACTCAGAGATTCGCCTGTCTCTGCTAGGAGTGCTAGGAACTTCGGAGTTTTAATTGTTTCCACACATTTTAACTCCTTAACTAAACTTATGACTGCTTTTACAAACACCTTGTATCTCAAATGTTTAGACAGATTATCTTCACAAATAGTAAATAACCCTTAGAAGTAGCACTAAGTTTAGTTGCCTCTAAATTGCACTTATTTTGGGGGGGGGGGGTATGATTTGAAGACAGGGTCTCTCTGTGTAGCTTTGGAACCTGTCCTGGAACTCACTCTGTAGACCAGGCTGGCCTCAAACTCAAGAGCTCTGCCTGCCTCTGCCCCTGCCCCAAATGCTGGGATTAAAGGCGTGCGCCACGACTGCTCAGCTAAATTACACTTTTATCACATGACAATCTCACATGTTCAATGACAGCATCTTTCAGTGACGATTTCAGTGATGATTGTCACACAAAGCTCGTTGTCATCAATTCTGTAGCAACATTTATTTCCAGTGTTAACACCCCTGAGCTGGGCTGTGTTATAACCAGCAGTGACGGTTACTTAATAACATTTTAACTCAGTGGTACACAACGGTGCCATAATTATTGATGGCTTGGATTAGGTGAAACACTGCTAGTTCTTACATTTTGTTAAATCAAGAGAAGTCTTTCCCAGAGCAAGTAAGCATTCTTCTGAGTGGGTCATTCTCCCTACCACCAGGAGGAATAAATAACAAAAACTTCCACATTTGTTTCAGGTAGAGCAGGTGCTTTTATGCATAGGAGAGCTTCAAGAAATTAAAGGTCAAACTAATAAGAAGGGTCAGTACTCTTGAAAAATAAAGTTCCAGAAATACAAGGATCTTAGAGGACATTTTTTTTAATGGGCAATAGTAATCTCAGCACTCTGGAAGCAAAGACTGGAGGAGAGAGCTCAAGGCCAGTTGGGGTCTCTGGCACAAGAATGTCTCAAAACCAACGAAAATCACTGCCCTTCTGTGTGCGTTCATTCAAATAAGCTGTCCGTTTATCAGTGTTCAAGAGTTCACTTGCTACTCGTTTCTGGGCCCTATTTTGTAAAATCTTTTAAAAAAACTGTTTAGATTGATTTATGTGTATGTGATTTATGTGTTTTGCTTAAAATCTTAAAAACAAGGAAAGTACCTGTTTCTACTCTTGTTCCTTTGCATTTTTCCACAGATTTCCTTAACCCTGTCTGCAAACCACTCAGGAAGTGATTCAAGTAAATCAGCTGTCTCAGGTTTGATTGCCATTGTGTTTAACACTTTATAAGCTAGAGAATCCTTCATGCCAACCTTTGTTGCTGGAGCGGGCAGAGGAATAAAGGAGGAAAGTTGTCCATTGTTTATCAGGAACTATCTAAACCTAACACCTTTAACATCTATTTTTTATAACCTTTGAACAATCGAAGTAAGAATTCTAAGTAACTGTTAGAACTTCATTCATTTATAGGCAAAATTCCCATTTTCACTAAGTATTATCATAAAAGGTTTGAAGTATTAAAGAATAGGTAAATGCCCTTCAACAATGTTAAGTGTGCTAGATTCCTACCATAACAATAGTTAAACAAAGTAAACCCAATTTCTTACCCTCATGGAGGTTTTGGCGGAGACAAATAATCATGTAAGTACAAACCAGGAAGCAGTATAGAGGTTGCACACAGGTTGTTATAATTAAGACTGTGTTTCAAGGTAACTTGATCTGATGTTATGTGGAAATAGGAGAGAACACTGAGGATCCCCTTTGTGAAGCCACAGAAGCAAAATGGCCTTGGTAATTAGTATTCTACCTCACAGCAAGGCGCCAATAAAGGGTTTTTGGTCACCAAAACCACTCCAAGAGCAGAAGGACCAAGTTAAGAGTATATTGCAAGCCAGATGGTGGTGGTGCTCAACTTGAATTTCAGAACTCAGGAGGCAGATGCAAGCAGATCTCTCGAAGTGCGAAGTCGGCCTGATCTATAGAGTTCCAAAACAGCCAAGGACAGCTAAGGCTACACAGAGAAACCCTGCCTTTAAAACCCAAAACCATGTATTTCAGGCTAGTTGTGGTAATGCATGCTTGTAATTCTTACTAGGCCAAGGAAAGGGTATGGTGTTCTCAAGGTCAGTGTGGGTTACAACAAGAGATTGAGACTATGTCTGAAAATAAGTGTATTTTAGTGGCCAACCCAGATAAAGTAGTTTCATTTAGTTCTTGACATAGCATTGGAAAGGGCTAATTGAGACTAAAGTCAGTCCAACATATATAAACATTTGATAATCAACACATAGGCCAACGATTACCACTATTATCATTACTATTATTTGTGATTTAGTTTTTCAGACAAGGTCTTGCCATTCAGCTCAGCCAGGCCTCAAACCAATGTCCTGCTTAGTTTCCTAAGTATTCACAATCTCCCACTATCTTCCCATTTTTCCCCTTCCTTTCTTTTCTGAGACAGTCTTGCTACATGGCCCATCCTCTTGCCATCACTTTCCGAATGCTGAGATTACAGACCTGCATCACCATGTTCTTGTAACCAACCAGTAATTGGCTACAAGGAAGAGACTTTTATGGTCTATACAACCAGAGAGATGGCAGTCTCATCCAGTGACAAAAAAACACAATGAGAACCAGATAGATTTCTGTGGAAAATTCATGTTATACTCTCAGAACAAAAAGAATGAAAGAGCCAAAGCCTATACTATACTTAGGCATTACTGAGCACAAGTCTACAAACAATACATGCTTTGAAAGCTATTTAAATTAACTTTTTCTTTCCTTCCTGTTTAGCAGGTAGGAGCAAAGTAAGAAAATCTTTGGGTTTTACCTATATAAAAGGCCATTCTTTAATGCATTACAATTGGGCCAGTCTTGCAAAGAGAACAAAAAAAAAAACACTAATCTCCTGGGCTGAAGAAAGTATTCAAGTCAGGAAACTGCTTGCCATATAAGCACGAAGACCTGAGTTGGACCCTAGAGCTCATGTTTAAAAGCTAGGTGTAGCTGGGCGGTGGTGGCACACACCTTTAATCCCAGTACTAGTGAGGAGAGACAGGCAGATTTCTTGGGTGTGAGGCCAGCCTGGTCTGCATAGAGTTCCAGAAAAGCCAAGGCTGTTACACAGAGAAACCCTGGGTAACAGGATAAAAACAAAACCAAACAAAAAGCCAAGTGTGACGCTGACCAGTTTACCAGTACTGAGAGGCAGAGACAGAAGAATCGCAGGCTTGGGTGTGACACTGAACACTTTATCAACACTGCAGTGCTGTGAGCACCAGGTCACAGGAGAATTTGCCTCCACAAAACTGTGGATAGGGCCTTAGAAACAAGCAAGGGAATACTATGGACTCCACACACGTATTAACTTGAACACACCCATATCAACAACAAATCCATTTCCTTTTTTCTCATACCAAATTTGTTTAATACCTAAAGGCAAGAGTTCTTTAACCTTTGGTCCAGGATTGACATCATCCTACATTATACACAGGAACATACTGAACACTATAAGAGTAATAGAATAATGCCCCAGTAATACACACAGTTGAGATAGTCTTAAAACAATAATGTTAACAATGACGACAATAATAACTTTCAGGGCTGAAGAGATGGCTCATCTACAATAAAATGTGGTGCCTCCTTCTGGTGTGCAGGCATGCATGCATGCAAAATACTGTATACATAATAAATAAATCCTTAAAAAATAAAAAAAGGGCTGGGTGATGGTGGCGCACGCCTTTAATCCCAGCACTCGGGAGGCAGAGGCAGGCGGATCTCTGTGAGTTCGAGACCAGCCTGGCCTACAGAGCTAGTGCCAGGACAGGCTCCAAAGCCACAGAGAAACCCTGTCTCGAAAAACCAAAAAAAAAAAAAAAAAAAGGCTTTCACCATGAGTTAAAAACAAAATTTTCTTACGTAGTTAAAAGCAAGGCAGGTGATGGCAGCACACGCCTTTAATCCCAGCACTTGGGAAGCAGAGGCGATTGGCCTCTATGAGGCCAGCCTGGTCTACAGAGTAAATTTTAGGACAGCCAAGGCTACACAAAGAAACCTTGTCTTGAAAAAACAAAACAAACCTTTTGGAATCTTTTTGTTTGTTTGTTTTTCCAGACAGAGTTTCTCTATAGACCTGGCTGTCCTGAAACTCACTCTGCTTTCTGAGTGCTGGGATTAAAAGTATGTGCCACCATTGCCCTTGTAAGCCTGGTTTGTTAACCTATATATGTAGTCCCAGTATTTTGGAAGGAGGCAGGAAGCTCAGAAGTTCAGGATGACCCTCGGATACATAACAAGTTCAAGGCCAAGCCGGGCAGTGGTGGCGCACGCCTTTAATCCCAGCAGAGGCAGGCGGATCTCAGTGAGTTGGAGACCAGCCTGGTCTATAGAGCTAGTTCCAGGACAGGCTCCAAAGCCACAGAGAAACCCTGTCTCGGAAAAAAAAAAAAAACAAAAACGTCAAGTTCAAGGCCAGCTTGGGCTATGTGAGACCCAAAATAAAAATCTGAAACAAAAATAAAATACTGAATGGAAAAAGCTGCCAGAATCTCTTAACATTTACTCTAGCAGTGAATGAATGCATTAATACTCCAAATAGAAAATGTATTTCAGTTTACCTCACCAATCTAACAAGTACATTTGTGACTATTTGGTCTATGTGTGCTACTGATACCAAGGGTCTAGACAACTTCCACAAGTAAATTATCTGTTCCTTGAAAATGCTCACCATCCTCCCCATACTTCTGTCCTCATTCCTTCAAAGAAACTAACATGGAGAACTCTGACAGGAAATTTTTCAAAAGAAAATTTTCAGGAAAGGAACCAACTACCATTCAATTTCACTCTTGGTTTATAACAGAATCATGAATCACACAGGTCCAATATAAAACTCTTTGCTAAGGGTGATCAACAGAGGTATCACTAAACAACTAGTATTACTTGTAAGTATAAATACATTATGCATACCGCAAATGAAAGTAAACAAACAAACCGCCCAATAGTTATGCTGAGGCATTGTTTGCATTGCTGTGGATTAAGCCCAGGGTCTTGCATACATTAGCCAAGTGCTCTACCAATGAGATATTATTTACAGTCCCCAAACACTGGTTTTGAACCACAACAGAAAAGATGTGTGTAGCTGTTGAAACAATGAACACCCTTCACTTATAAGAATGCTTAATTTTCAAATGGCCAGGCAGTGGTGGAACATGCCTTTAATCCCAGCACTGGTGAGGCAGAGGCAGGTGGAGCTCAAGGTGAGTTCGAGGCCAGCCTGGTCTACAGAGTGAGTTCCAGGACAGCCGAGAATGCTACACAGAAAAACCTTGTCTCAGAAAAAAAAACAATGCTTCAGAGGAAAACTATAAGACAGAATATTTGAGGTACAAAGTTTCAATGCCATATGCCTTCATTTATAGAAGTTTTTGAAATTGTTGGCAGAAACCGTTCAAGTGACCACAATAATTAAGGTATATATCTTCAGCTTAACTCTGAACAAAGCATTTTATACAACTGCTTACAGGACTCCGGCACAGATATTTTCGATACATTATTCATATCTTAATGCTTTTCTTCATGTTTCAGGCATGTTACTATGATCACTCTTAGGCGTGCACACACACACACACTGTGATCACTATGACACACACTAATGTGATCACTCTTAGGCACACACACACGAATGTGATTATTCTTAGGTGCACACACACTAATGTGATCTCTTAGCTATACACACACACACACACACAGGATAACGTATTACAATTTCAAGATAATTCTTTTGTTAAATAGTTAACACCAAATTAATCAACAAAAAAGGAGTTGTGTGTACACGCACACATTTATCATAAACACTGGACATTACAAGAATTAACATTCTCTTAGAAAAAATTACTCCTGAACCGGGCAGTGGTGGCGCACGCCTTTAATCCCAGCACTCGGGGGGCAGATCTCTGTGAGTTCGAGGCCAACCTGGTCTACAAGAGCTAGTTGTAGGACAGCTCCAAAGCTAAAGAGAAAACCTTTCTCGAAAACCAGAAACAACAACAACAAATTACTCCTTTAATCCCAGCATTTGGAAAGCACAGGCAAGGACATCTCTGTGAGTTCAAAACCAACCTGGTTTAAACAGCATTACCCTGCCTCAAACCTACCCTCCAAAAACAGCCTACTCAATGTCTAAGTGATCACTCTTGATAAGTGATTAAAAAATAATCTTCTCCTAATGATGGAAAAATTTTAAGATGAAAATATTTTCAACACAATGAGACACCACAATGAAGGCTTCATGAATAATTTATTCCATTTGAAGTTTTGTTTTTTTTGTTTTTTTTTTAAAAAGTATAAACTTTTTCATTTCCTCAATCACAATTTGTACAACTCAGTGTTATGGCATTCGGCAGCAATAGTGTTTGTTCCTTATTCTTTTTTAAAATTTTTTTGTCACGTTAAAAAGAAAAGCAATTGGACCATATTAAATGTCACTGCTAAACAACAACTTAAAAACGCCCCTTCATAAAGTGACCAAGCTATTCTGAGAGGGTTGATGCTGACATGTCCAGTAATGATGTTATACAATTTGTAGTTTAAACTCAGTAACTTTAAGGTCCACAAATCCAGTTTACTTTAAAAACTAAAGCTATTTTAAAACTTCAAGAATATCTCAACCTGAGGAGTATTTTAGGTCCCAAATCCAGTTTTTCAAATTTATACTCCACAAAGAGAGAGAGAGAGAGAGAGAGAGAGAGAGAGAGAGAGAGAGAGAGAGAATAATGAGTGAATACATATATAAAAATTTAAACCACAGTTCTGGGCCCATTAATACACTAAGAAATACCAAAAGGTAAGATTTTTCCCGCTGATTTGGTGACAATGGGATAAAATTAAAATGTTTGTTAAACACATTTTTTCTTAATTTTAATTAAACTAAAATATTAAGAGGAAACCCAGACCAAATGTCAGTCAAGCAACACTGAATGTCTCAACAGACTAATATACAATGCCACAGTGGGTAGGAGCAGATTCTATGATGCAAAAGCATTTAAAGACTTTCTTTTAACCTATTCAATCTGAACATTTGAAATAATGCGACATAATATTTTGATATTACAGTAATAACATAGTGCTTGATTAAAGATCTGCAAATCTTTGTAGTAACACATTAAGTTAAAAAAAATTACCTCAGAAGTAAATATGAAGCCGAAAGAGAATATCTGAACACAGTAATCTGTGCCATACTGACAACTGAGGACGAACACAGCCGAGGATAGTAAGAACTTAATTTTAGTGGTTTAAGAAAAGTTTAGAAATATTTAAAAATTACAAGCTATTTTAAAATTTAAGGATTACATATAAGTACACTTGGTGGCCTTCTGGCCAAACAATAAGGTGTACAGAAATGTATTCATACAGTGTTAATTCACAGTCCTGATAACTGAATGGCTTGCATAAGAAAGGTATGGCTAGATGTTTCAGACTGGCTGGAAGCAGACATTATATAACTAATCTTTTAAAATGCTAACATACGGAACTTCACCTGCTTCATACTGAATAACTGCACACAAAACAGGCATTAGCATTGAAATGAGGAAATCAAGGTTTGGGAACTCACTGGGAAAAATTGTAACAATTTTGCTTACCTACTCAAAACGATTACCCATGCTTGTCTGTGACAGTACATTAGTAAGTTAAATCTATCATCTTGCACAAAAGGCTTCATTTCTTCTTCTAATGGCTATTTAGCAACTTCCTATTTGAGCAAGAACTGGTGTGTGAAGGGGAGAAAAAAAACCTTATGAATAAATTCTGTATATCTGGGATTAGATCCTGATTGCCAGGTAAGAAGAACTGTGTGTGGGATTCCTGCTTATGGCTACATGAAAGAGACTGCTAGGGAATACTCTTGTTACGTCTATTTTCAAACTGAGGTGTGGTTATCAGAGGTTAGTAATTGTAAATTGGGATTATAGTCTTCTATTTTCTTGAATCATTATTGAGCTAATAAAATAACAAGGATGGTTTATAAATAGAAATTCCAAATAAGCATCTTTTATCTCAAATCAAGTTCCTCCCACCAAGAAAATACAGAACAAAATATGTCAACACAATTCGTGGTGGTATTAGCATAATTTAAAAACAGACGTGATCTTTAAATTTAATATCAAAATATGCTCAACATTTGGATCGCTCTATTAAGGTTGAAGGAATAAATTTGAAAACTTGTTACTTTGTGTTTCTTTATAGAAAAACAAGAGTTGCTAATGTTTTCATTTACCCAATTTAAAGAAAATACACTGTAAGAAAATGTTTTTATACTAAATAATATTAAATGCATACTATTTACAAAACAGGTTTCAGTTTAAAAAAAACATACTGAATTATTGAGTTTGTAAATACAACCGATTTTGTCCTTGTTGACAATTAATGAATATACAAGTAGGAATTTTGAAAGACTGCTTCCAAAAAAGATAGGTAGACTTGGCGACTGTGAATTCAAGTCAGTGATGCAGGCAGAAGACTAACTGGGCTCTTGTGAGCAGCACTGTAGAAGGATTATTTGAGGGGTAAAGCCTGCGTAAAAGCAGTTATCTTGGCATGTGCAAACAAGAAGGGGGAACGTTGTATTGAAGGAAGGGGTGAATTAAAGTCCCTAAAATTCAAGTCCCTTCTTTAGGGAGGTGAGAACCTCCTTGGCATATGCCCTACCATAATTTGAGCTGTGTCATAGAAAAGTACAGACTCTGGTGTTTGGGACTCCCATCTCCCATTTCAAAAGAAAATTCAATAAATAAAAAAGTCAAAGGGAAACAGTTTAGAAAATGGTTCTTTCACTAGTGGAACAGAGTCTGAATACCAGAATTCACTGAGGATCTATTTACACCACAGTTTGATTGCACACACACTCACACTTTCACACCCATACATATGCATACTCTCACACACATTCCCAATCTTTAATTTAAAAAAAAAAAGTAAAACAATCAAGAGTGACTGCCCTTAAAATAATTTGTAAAATGCCTAGAGCTGGGCTAAATTTCAACCTTATAACAGATCCTGCAGATAAATTTCATAATTAGTTATATCCCCATGCCTAAATGTGCCACTGTGAAAACTGAAAAAAATTTAAGCATGTAACATTAAACACCAAAATTAGTTTAAGCATTCAGTAGCAAATTTTTTTTCTTTTTTGTAAAACTAAGTTTCTTTCACTGGAAATGGCCTGAAATATTAGTCATAGCCCTAAACCATAGTACAAAATATAACTGAAGATTTCTCATTTTATACTAAGTTAATCCACCTAACAATATCACGTATGTGTATTGCCATCATGTTATTCTGCAAATGTGTGATATATAAAATGCTGTAAGACCGGTACCTTTTCAATTTATAAACACAGTGAACTTCATTACTGTACATGTACTCTGCAACTACAGCTTAGCTGTAAATCTTCCACACACAATGGTATGGACATTATCCCTCTATCCCTGTTAAACTGTACATTGAGACAATACAAATTTACTGTCCGACCCACCCCCTTACAAAAAAATAATACTCTAAAAGCAACCCTACTGCAACTTTTTAATTAAGACGATTACATATATTTTAGACCAATTGCTTTAAAGCAAGAAGGCAGTATAAACCTTCTAGGAAAATTTTTATAAAAGAGGTTAAGAAATATAAGACAATTTATACATTTAAAAACTTACAATAAATAAGAGATGCAGGCATTTTTTGAATACTAGATACTATATCCAATACAAGAACACCTTGATGTTCTAAAGCCATATGTTGAAATTCATTGTTCCTCATGTTTCCTCTCCATGCTTTTAATATTCTTTAACATGAACGGGTACTATGGCTCATTACTTTTCACAAATACTGTGACTGGAAAAAAAAGGTTAATTTTTGCTACGAAAATGTTATAATACGTTTTCAATAATCAGTCATCACCCTAAAGAGCTCAGTATAGTCAATGAAAAATAGGGTTATAGCCCCGCCCCCAAAGTCAAAACAATATTTGTTGAAGTAATAAGAATTAGACCCCATCACAAATGACTTCCACTGAGAACTGTAACTTAATCCTGCAGCAAAATATCCTTTCTTCCTGTTCTTTCCTTGCGCAATTCCATCAAACGAAGATCACAGCATATTCATGATAAAGTTATATAACTGATTCAGCACCACAAAATGAATTGGGAGACACGAGCGTCTGTCTTGGATTGCAGGGTCACAGGTTAGCCATGAGAGTGCATTGTACTGTTCCAAAACAAACCTGAAAAGCAAATAAACTGTAAATCCATCTATTTCAACAAAGACATTAGCAACACTCTTATGATTCAAAGTGCTGGTGGGTGTGCGCATATGACAAGATATTGCCATGCATGCCACTCTGGCTTCTAACTTAATCATGAGGCCAAGGCTAGATTTAAAACTCTTGGTCCCCCTGCCTCTGCCACATAAGTACTATGACTACATCAGTACCACAACCACAAAACCTCTCTTTCTTTGCTAAGAATTTCACACTGTGACCCAGGCTAGCCTCAAACTCAGGGCAAGCCTTTTGTTCTGGCTTCCTGGGTGGCATCACACCTGGCTAAAGTCACTGTATTTGTTGTTTTGTTCCATTTCTTGTGTGGTTTTTTGTTTGTTTGTTTTTTAAGCTGGGCTAGTCTCAAACTTGTGGTAATTCGCTTTTCTTATCCTCCCAAATCCTGATATTATAGGTATGAATCACCAAATACAGATAAAGACATCTTTTAAAAAGGAATAGTCAAGTTTGATTTAGCAGCACGTGCCTTTAATCCTGGCACCCAAGACACTAGGCTGATGAATCTCTGTCCAAGGCCAGCCTATTCTCTATGAGCTCCAGGCCAATCAGAAACGTCTCAAAAAGGGGGAGGGGGGAAGAGCAATAAGCTGAGTGCAGTGCAGTGGGAGAAGCAGGTACAGTTCTGTAAATTCAAGAACAGCCTGGTTCCAGGGAGCCCAAAACAACACAGTGAAACCCTGTCTCAAAAACACACGCCGTTAATCCCAGCACTCAGGAGGCAGAGGCAGAGGGAGAAGCAGGTGGATCTCTGTGAGTTTGAGGCCAGCCTGGTCTACTGAGAGAATTCTAGGACAGGCTTCAAAGCTATATAGAGAAACCCTTGTCTCAAAAAATAAAATAAAAAATAAATAAAACAAAACAATAAAAGTAAAATAGTAAGGAATGACATAACTAACTTCATCACATAGCAAGTTTGAAACTAGCCTGGGATACATAAAACCCTTTTTCAAAAATTAAGGGGAGAAATGTATTCATGTTAGAAAATGACTTATTCTGGGAGCTGGAGAGATAGCTCAGCAGTTAAGAGTACTGGCTATTCTTCCAGAGGACCAGGGTTCAATTCCCAACACCCACATGGCAGTTCACAACCTTCTGTAACTCCAGTTCCAGGGGACCAACACCCATGGCAAAATACCAAAGCAAACAAACAAACAAACAAGAAAAGCACAGCACACATTCCCAGTAAATTTACCAGCCCAAACATAAGAGTAATGCAGTAGGGATCAGTGCTTAAGAGCATTCATCGCTTTTCCAGAGGACCATAGTTCAATTCCTAGTACCCAACATGGCTGCTAACAGGTCTGTAACTCCAGTTCCTGGGAATCTGGTGCCCTCTCCTGGCCTCTATTGGCACTGCATGTATAAGGTGCACAGACATGCAAGCAGGCAAACTACCCAAAATAAAAATAAAATAGTTTTTTGTTGTTGTTGTTGTTGTTTTTTTTTGAGACAGGGTTTCTCTGTGGTTTTGGAGCCTGTCCTGGAACTAGCTCTTGTAGACCAGGCTGGAATAAAATAGTTTTTAAGAAGTAATATTCAGGGGCTGGAGAGATGGCTCAGTGGTTAAGAGCATTGCCTGCTCTTCCAAAGGTCCTGAGTTCAATTCCCAGCAACCACATGGTGGCTCACAACCATCTGTAGTGACGTCTGGTGCCCTCTTCTGGCCGGCAGACATACAGACAGAATATTGTATACATAATAAATAAATAAATATAAAAAGATATATAAATTAAAAAAAAAGAAGTAATATTCAATGAGGTTTTAGCTCAGAGGTAGATCATGAGTGGATAGAAAAAAACGTAAGTCCCAAACACAAAACCATCTAAAAGAAAATTCATCCAGGGATTCAAAACTAAAAAGCTGTCAACTTTTACCCAATAGAATAAAAATATTTAATAATAAACATTCTTATTTTACCCAAACTAAAACAGAGAGCAGGCAATGTTCCAAGAGCTGTACCTGAGGACATCTGAAGTCTGATTTGAGTCAAGTGGGTGGGAGTGTTTACTGTGAAGCAGTTCGTCAGATTGCACTGAAGGCACGTGGAGGTGCAAAGAGGCCTAAAAAGGTAAGGTAACAATCAGTCAGCCATGTGGGAAATCAGTTATTTAGTTTCAATGTGCTCTCCCACTCTATTGTCCTTGATGAAGGGTTTTGATGGAAACATTAAGGTGCAAAACTTACATTGGGTCTCTCTACAATTTTTGCTTTAACTTCTTTTAGTACCATATAGCAATCCCTAAAGACAGATAAAGGGAGGGAGGGAGGGAGGGAGAAGCTTTCTAGTTATCTTCTAATTTCACAGACTTTAGACTATGCAGCTATACTTGGATACTAAGCACTAAAAAGAAGCCAAGGGAGTAACCCTGGACAATATTTTACTTAGGAAGTTGTGATTTTAACAAAGCTTCCACTGGATGAACACTTTACAATCAAAACAATGAATACATACTTGCTTGCCCAATGCATTTCTTAGCAGAGGTTTCTAACAATTGCACACACATTTAGGTATAGCAGTGAGTAGTGGGCAGAAGGAATGTGGTACTATTCTTCACATTCATACAGTGAAATCAGTCATCTAGTGTGTACATCGTATGCAGTATTAACACTATGACAAAGTGGTAGTGTTCACCACAATCCTTCACAAGCTTTCTTCATGCTATAAAGATACTTCTTTATATTGATCTGTGTTCTCCATCACAACAGCATACATGTATACAAGCTCATATACAGTATATTCAGGAATATAATCAAAATATGTATGTTTGAATTGTCTATAAATTCTTGGTCTATAAATTATTAGCAAGTCTCACTCGGCAGATCACTACAGAGTAAATGGATGTTGATAATTCTTATAATAAAACTACTTTTAAGCATCTACAGAACCCACTGACTTCTCACGCACAAAGAAATATACCAAGTGGTTTTATTGATTACAGTACAGAATTAAAATGAGATATACGAAAAACATATATGTTTAAGTTATGCCTTACCTGCGATTCAGAACCAGAAGTCCTAATCTTGTTACACTGTATCTGAGGGTGAATGCTCACTTTACACTATCCTCTCTGCAAATAAATATTGAGTAGAAAAGAATCTGGATAGTCCCTTGGACTTTTCATAATAAGTGTTTACTAAACAAAATGTGCCCTGAATCTCTTAGGTCATGAACTACAAATAGGTATTATACTAAATTTGGAAATAAGCAGGGTCATTTATTGCTATTTTGAAAACTTTTAGTGTGCACACAGGCTCTGTGACTACATGTGGGAGGAGACAGAAAGTACAGCACTTCCCAAAGGACCAAGGAGGCTCCAAACACTACTATACTGCAGAAAAGCCCCTGGAAGATGTTCATGTAATGAGACAGGATAGAGCAATAAACATCTGGAAGAGGAATAAAAGTCACAGAATAAACTAACATTTTATTAATAGTCAATTAAAGGGCAAGGATAGGTCAGAATACTTGCCAGACATTTACTGTCTGGGCAAGGGAAGGAGAGCTACAGATTCAGTTATTGTAATCTTTATGAATGTGCTACATAAATCCATTGTTTAATCTCAAATGCTTTGACACAATGGGATATGGGCCTAAGGTAACAAGATTTGACTGGCATAAATGATCTAAGAAATTTCTATGCTCAGCAACTACTAAAATATTATCTCAAAAATGGTAGCATACAATCTGACCTGAAATGTGAAGAGCCCACAGTGATTTTTACATTGTGTGAGGCAGATCTTCATTTACTATTTTTGAGCAGTAATAGCAATGATAACAATCAACCACAAAGAGCTTTCATATCTCATTTTCCTTCCCCATCTTATAACACATAAGATGGACACTGGAAAAGTAACTATCAATAGGTCTGAGAGTATCACTTCTTAAAAACTCCTCACCAGTTTTTCATTTACGTTTTGTACCACTGGCTTATAAACCAGGCTGACCTCCAATTCCTAGGGAGTCTTCCTGACTCCGCCTCCCATGTCATAAGATTGTAAGTCACAATGCTTATTATTATTATTATTATTATTGTATGCTTGTTTCTGGGACAGGGAACTCCCTATATATACCAGCCTTGTGCTTAAGGACATCCTCCTGCCTCTGGCTACTGGATGCTGAGATTAAAGGCATTGTTATCACACTCATTCTACTCAATGGTAATTTATACAAGGAAAACTTTTTAGAATAGGTTAAAGTATAAAAAAGATTGCTAAATTTAAAAAAAAATTTATTTATTTATTTATTATGTATACAATATTCTGTCTGTGTGTATGTCTGCATACCAGAAGAGGGCACCAGACCCCATTACAGATGGTTGTGAGCCACCGTGTGGTTGCTGGAAATTGAACTCAGGACCTTTGGAAGAGCAGGCAATGCTCTTAACCTCTGAGCCATCTCACCAGCCCCAAAATTTTTTAATTCTCAAAATAATGAAATGTAATAGAAATGCAGTATCATGCTATTCAAATAACATAATTATCATTAAAAGATCCAGGTTTCACTCTAGATGTCTACTACAAATGTGTGACTTTAGATAAGTGAGTTTCCTGAATTAGAGTATGTTCAGCTGGAGAATAAGACTAGAAGACACTGTGATGTTTATCAGCTCTAAACGTTCACATTGCAGCTGAAAATAGAACTTCAAACCAAGAGTTCCAGAAGTCTGACTTAAGAATAATGTTTAAACTTAATATAAATTTTATAATTACTTGTTTCATATTAGATAATTATTTTTTATGAGATCATATAAAGAAATACATACAACAATGTATTTAAGAGCCGAGCGGTGGTGGCGCACGCCTTTAATCCCAGCAGTCGGGAGGCAGAGGCAGACGGATCTCTGTGAGTTCGAGACCAGCCTGGTCTACTGGTCTACAAGAGCTAGTTTCAGGATAGGCTCCAAAACCCTGTCTCGAAAAACCAAAAAATAAAAAAAAAAACAAAAACAAAAACACCCACAATGTATTTAGGAACTTGGAATTCAGATGAACTATAAAACTTTAAAATGTCACTTCAATAGTTCTCAGGACTAAAACTATCAATAAAAATTAATTAGGAATTGCCACAGAAATAGTAATACCTTAAGAAAAAGGGGACATTGATATTGTGCTTGAGGACATGCTGACCAGAACCAGTCAGGTAGTGGACCCGCTTTGGCAGTTGATACAAAGTATCCAAGGGCCAATGGTTGCTGAAGAATATTAGTTACTTCATCATGAGATTCTGTTGAAAGTAGCCGATCAGTACCCTGACCCTTAGAAAGACAAGAATATTAGTTCATTCAGTATATCCAGATAAAGAACGTAAGTACAAAATGACTTAGAACAATTAATATAATTATTGCAATAAACCACAAAACACTAAAACTTAAATGGTGATAGGCCAATAATCTCTACTGCTGAGAGGCTGAAGCAGGAGGATCAAAGTTCAAGAATTGAACTACAAAGTAAGTTTAAGGCTAACCTGAACAACTTATCTAGATCATCTAAAAATTTGAGGATTGAGGATGTGAATCCATAGCAGCTCATGTGTGAGGTCAAATTTAGGCCCAATAGTTAAATTAGTAATACCATAAAAACAGTATATTATGAAACAGCAAAACAAAATGAGTATGTCTAAGGTCAAAGTGAGTACAAAACACAAATCACTCACTGTAACTGCTATTTCCTAATAGTTCAACTAATTCCTCAACCCCAAAGCAAAAGACAAATTCAACTTGCTTTGCTCCTCTAGCATTATCTATAAAATGTCATTAATTTCAATAATGTTTTGGAAGGCATTATGGCAATACAGACTATTGTTCATTCCGTTTTAATTGGTCAACAAATTTCTCAACATTATTTTAAGAAAACAGACAAAAGGAAATTAATTCATAATGAAACTATTCATTATATCAGTGCTTTTTAAGCACCAGAAATTGTACCCCCTTTTTATTATTTCTTTGAGAATTTCCTATAATGTATTTTGATCATAGGATTATGGTTACTTTTAATGTTAGGGGGGAAAAAAGAGAAACAAACATATTGGTATGATGCCTACACAGTGGAGGCTCAAACCCCCAAAACAAACAAGAGACTATAAGCAGCATACGCCTTTGAGACAGAAGTAGGGAAATCATGGCCCTCCCCCCCCAAAAGAATATTAATAGCTAAACAAAAGTGCATAAGCTCAGTTGATCTCATCTCTTTGCGAATTTTAAAGGGAAAAATGGTGTTCTAGTTCATATAATGATGGATGGATGGATGGATGGATGGATGGATGGATGGATGGATGGATGGATGGCATTTGCATACACTAAAACTTTTTTAGCATAATTACCTTGCCAGCATCACCTCCATGGGGGTAATGAGAACCTGGAGAATGTACAGGAGATGTAGTTGGAGATGCAGGAAGGATATTAATGATATCAGGATCAAGATCATCTCCTGTGTCTAATAAATCAAAGATACCCATTGCATCTGCTCCATCTGTACAGAGAAAAGAAATTAATATTTTATTTTCTGTATACCATGATCATTCACAGTAAAATATTGTAATAAATTTTAACCAAAGTGGGACTGGCAAAGCATGTTGGCACATGCCTATAATCCCACCACTTAGAAGACTAAGTGATAAGGACTGCTATGGCTTGGACAGCCAGCCTAGGCTATACAAGCAGTGATAACCAGTCTCAAAACAACAACTGGGGAATGCTGATGCACACCTTTCGTCTCAACACACAGAGGCAGTGGCAAGAGGATTTCTGTGAGCTCCAGCCTAGCCAGTGCTATATAGTAAGACCCTGAAAAACATCTTAAAGTAAAATGGGTTAATATAACCAACATTTACTAAAGCATCAATCAATTAATTGTGTGCCACGTATTGTGCTGACAGTCATACAAAGGATCTTGCAGTATTGATCAATCTAAAAGACATATGAAGAGATTAATCTACTGGTCCCTGTGATTATAGGGGGTCACACAAATAACAGGCAAGCACTATACCACTGATAGGAAGGAGAGAGTAGAGTAGAAGCTAAAGAGCATAGGCTTTGTAATCTTTGTACAAACTATCCGCTAGAAGCTGGCAAATGCAAGGAAACAGATTTATCTAAGACTCTAGAAGGAATCAACCTTAAGACACCTTGATATTAACCCACGGAGAATGATTGAGCATTATAACAAATTCATGTTTTTTTTTTAAATATTTATTTATTTATTTTTTGGTTTTTCGAGACAGGGTTTCTCTGAGGCTTTGAAGCCTGTCCTAGAACTCGCTCTGTAGACCAGGTTGGTCTTGAACTCACAGAGATCCGCCTGCCTCTGCCTCCCGAGTGCTGGGATTAAAGGCGTGCGCCACCACCGCACAGCAAATTCATGTTCTTTTAAAACACTAATATGTTATAGAAACAACGGGTAATAAAACCAACATAACATTAAGAAATATAAATGTGTTTTAAATGGTACTATTCATTATCAAATAAATATTTAAGTTATTACATAATAAAGTGATAAACTATGCCAGGCAGAGGTGGCACATGCCTTTAATCCCACCACTCAGGAGGCAGAGGCAGGTGAATCTCTGTGAGTTTGGGGCTAGTCTGGTCTTCTGGGCAGCCAGAACTACAAGGAGAAACCCTATCTCAAGGAAAGAAAAACAGAGCAAATAAACTGCATGTGTATTGCCGGGTGGTGGTAGTGCACACCTTTAATCCCAGCATTTGGAAAGCAGAGGCTGGTGGATCTCGGTGAATTTGAGGCCAGACTAGTCTTCTGAGTGAGTAACAGAACAGCCAGGGATACACGAGAAACCCTGTCTCAAAAAAGAAAAATAAAAGCAGAACAAAACAAAACAGTATGTATATTTTTCAAAAGTAATTTAGAGTAACAATAAACACTATTATTAGTCTCTTCTATTAAATACAACCTAAAAGGTTCACTAAGTTCCATCTCTATTCTAGCAATTTATACAAAGCATTGTTCCCGCAAACTGATACATAAAGGACTATGAATAAGGCTCAGTGTAGAAACAGTTTGCCTAACATGCAGAAAGCCCTAAATCAAGCTCCAGTATTGTTTTGAGGGAGGGAGGGAGGGAAGGAGAGGGAAAACATTGTGGGTATGGGTGTATGAAGAGAGATTTTTTTTTATATATATGTATTATATATGACTGGTAAAGTTTATGTACAAGTAGCTCGAAACAACAGCATAAATATACAAAAATTTTAAGATCAATCAAAATAAATAAAATCAAAATAAAATTTACAGAATTCATATCAATGACCAATTCTGATACAATAATATAAAATGGTGAGGTCATTTCCTGGAGCCACCTACACCATGCACTTATTAGAATAAAACAAAACAAATTTTTTCATTTATGTTTGGGAGTCAAAATTCTTAGTGATCTGTTTCCTTGTCTTTTCCGGAGACTTGAACTTAGGCACTGGGTCGCAGACTTCTCTCCGAATTTGCATCCTTTTCTTGCATCAAATAGCTTTTTCCTCTTGTGTATATATAAAGCTTTCTCTTTGCTACCTTGTTATGAGATATGTTTTATTGCTTTTTAAGTCCCATCTGCATAGTATACAATAAAACTTTCCATCTCAATGGTCTTAACAAATCTTTAAAACTCTTTTTTCTTATGAAGGTAAATGTCAGGGCATGCTATTCAGCCTACTTAAATTGTCAATATTTAAAAAAAAAAATACTCGGAGTCCAGGCATAATGATGTGTGCCTGTAGTCCCAGCTACTTGGGAGACTGAAACAGGAGGGTGGCTTAAGCATGGGAAAAACAACAATAAAACAGCCAGAGTTGTACATGCCTATAAGTCCAGCACTTTCAGACTGAATCAAGAGGATTGCTGAGAGCTCAAGACCAAACCTGGGCTAAATAGAAAGCAGCAGGCCAGACAGGGATACATAGCAAGATATTTCAAAACAAATAAAATAGAATTTCGAAGGCTCCATTAACTTACCATTGTTGGGATTGAAAGCTAAATCCAAATTTTCAGTGGTATAAGTAGCTGAAGCTACTTGCACAGAAGCAGAAGTGGGAAACACAAGTATATGAGTACATGATGTATCTTGTGGAGTATTTAGCTGAGGCGTCTGCATATTTAGAGTGGTGCTTCTTCCAAAAACAGAACCAGTTGACACAGAATCTGAAGAGAGATGCATTTTTCCTTTTTTCGTAAGTGAAGACTTATGTAACACTTAAAAACTTAAAGAATACAATGAATAATGAAATCTGGCATATACTGAAGTGAACTAACCTGGCATGATAACAAAAGATCCTTGGGGTTCCATTGCAACCAAACAAGCACTAAGGATGCTGGGAGAGTCTGCAGCAGATATGCCACACATCCTACACATGTCTTTGAGCCTTTTGCTAAGAGACTGCAAGTTTCGACGACTCAGCAAACAACTCCAATCTGCAGGTATCAACGGGGGCAAAAGGAAACAGTATTAGAACAAAGTGCTCTGTTATACTAGTTACCCAAGATTACAATGAAAGAAATGCATAGCAACACTTAAATTAGCATATTTCTAATAAAGAAATTATCAAAGCTAAAACTCTTATAGTGGTTCCTGACATTTCTTATCCCTTTACCTCCAGTAAGTATCACACACAAGCCATTACATATTTACATGACTTTATATACATGCTCCTTCTTACACGCAATGTTTTACTGATAACTTTTAGCATTTTAAAAGAAGATGTTTTTATTTTATGTGTGAGTTTTGCCTGTACGCTACATGTGTACAGTGCCGGCAGAGATAAAAAAGGGCACCAGACCCCTGAAGTGCAGATATTGTGAGCCTCCAGGTTGAGTGCTGAGAATCCAACTTGGGTCTGCTGGAAGAGCTCTTAACTGTTGCGAACTTTAGCATTTTATTCAATGTATTACATAATATGTTCTGAACCAAATACACATCACCATAAAACAAAGTTAAAAAAAATAAATTGGATAAAAATAAAATTTACCTTTCAATTCTCCATGTCCAATCCTACCAAGGCGACCAATTACTACTCTCCATGGTAAGGAACTCATCTGAATAAGTCCTAAGCACCACTCCCAAAGTTTTTGTAGACCAAACCTTCTGGCAGAACCCTTTTTCCGACGAGCCCTATTGAATGAAATCTTTGTAAATATTTCTAAAATTAACATAATGAAATTCTGAGGGTTCAAATATGTGACAAACTGGTTCATCAATTTAATTTTATCCTGTTTTATTGACTGGTACCAGGGTATATAAACTGGTACCAGGTATCATATTGTATATGATATGCCTATACTTCCATTACAGGGTTATATCCCCACTTCCTGGTCCTTTACTTAATTTAAATCCTTCAAACCTTTATAAAAACCAAGTCCTGATACACACATATTTGCCATTCAAGTTCCTAAGTTTTTGATATGAGATCTCTTTAGGTTGCCCAAAATGGTTTCCTAAATTCAAATAATCCATCCTCCTGGCTTAGCTCCCTGAGTTGGAGGAAACACTGGTATATGATATCATATGCAGCTTCAAATTTATGGATTATTTTGTTATTCTTACTATTTTACAATACACATTAGGGACCTGAAGAGATAGCTAATTTGATATAACATGCTTTCCTGACAAGCATCAGGACTTGAATTCAATTCCCTAAACCTAAGGAAATAAATGTGTAGTGTTAATCTCAGAGCTGAGGAAGCAGACAGGTGAATCCTAGGAGCACACTAGCCAGTCATCTAGTCTACTTGGCAAAGTTCAGGCTGTCTAGCCAGTCTCAAAGAAGGAGAAGGTTGGATGGAGAGCACCTGAAGATTGGCAGTTAAGGTTGTCCTCTGACCTCCACAAACACACATAAATAAATTCTCAAAATATATTTGAAGGGCTGGAAAGATGGCTCAGCAGTTAAGAGCATTAGCTGTTCTTCCAGAGGACTCGGGTTCAATTCCCAACATCCACACAGCAGCTCACAACTGTCTATAACTCCAGTTCCAGGGAATCTGACACCTTCACACACATGAACAACGAACGCCATGAACAAGAACTAGAAAATATGATGAGTTGTCCAATTTTGGCCAACAATTTGTACTAAACGAATTTCCATACCTTACAAGAGTAACCCTGTCTCAAAAATCCAAGGAAAAAAAAAAAAAGTAAAGAATACCCAACACAAACTACATTTCTCAGCCCAAATAACATTTTTGTATGTTTCTAATACATGTCCTTTATTAGGTAGGCAAGTGTGTAACACAAGCACTTTGCAAATGAGCAATATCAGCTAACATTTATTTATATATGTTACAAATATATGGCAGAGCCACTGTGCAAGCAATACTCACTTCATCCTAACAATCTGATGAGACAGATAAAACTATTTGACAGATATTATAAATAAATAAGCCGTAGCTCAGCTGCCTAAATTTCCCAATACCATAGACCAGCAAGAAACCAGGAAGGAGTTACATTTCGAGACAGGTCTCATTATATCTTATTAGAATTATTTTAATTTGTGCAGGAGGAAGCATATTCCACGGCCCAGGCATAAAGATCAGAGAACAACTTTTGGGAGTTGGCTCTCTCCATCATTTGAGTCCCAGGGGTCAAATCCATATTGTCAGGTTTGGAGGCAAGCATCTTTTACCCACTGAGCCATCTTGCCTACCCCACCAAATCTTAATCATTGTTCCACTTCTACTTTTTTCAAAGATTTATTTTATTTTATGCATATGATTGTTTTGCTTACACATATGTATATGCACCACATGTAGGCCTGATCTCCAGAGACCAGAATAAAAGATTAGATTCCTTGGAACCAGAATTATAGATGATTGTGAACCACCATGTAGGTGCCAGGAATGGAACCCAGTCCTCTACAAAAGCAGCTAGTACTTTGGTCAGAAGGTAGTTTATTTCTACCTTTTGATCAAAGAAGTAAAATGACAACCAAAGCCTGATTATGGTGGTATCCGTTTTCTTCCTTCAGATAAAACATTCTTTCCAAATTATCATGACTAATGCAAATATATCACCAAAAAACAAAACAAAACACCTTCCTGGACCTGGGGGGAGCAGGGAGTACCTTGGACTTTCCATAGGGTAGAGAACCCTGACTGCTCCTTGGACTGGAGAGGGAAGTGGGAGGAGGTGGAAATTTTCAATAAAAAATAAGTTTAAAAAAAAAAAAAGAAAAAAGAAAGCAAAAACCAAACAACAGTGTACAGCTTATGTTACAAGCAGTATTTATTTGTTTATTGGGTTTTTGAGACGTATTTTCTCTGTGTAAACCTGGCTGTCCTGGAATTAACTCCATAGACCACGACGGCCTTGAACTCAAGAGATCCGCCCGCCTCTGCCTTTGAAGTGCTGGAATTAAAGGTGTGTGCCACCACCGCCCAGATCCACTTTTATGAGTAGGAGGGCTTTCAATAATATTTAAAAATATTTTAAGTGAGCTGGAGAGATGGCTCAGAGGTTAAGAGAACTGGCGGCTCTTCTAGAGGACCTGGGTTCAATTCCCAAAACCTACATGGCAGCTAGCAAATGTCTGAAACTCCAGTTCCAGGGCTTCTAACACCTTTGTACAGACACACATGCAGGGAAAACACCAGTGCACATAAAATAAAAATTTTAAAAATAGTTTTAAATTATATGTATTAGGGGGTATGTACACATGAGCACAGGAGCCTGCGGAAGCCAGAGTTAACAGGTATTGTGAACCAAGAACTAACTCTAGCCCTCTGGGGAAAGTAGCAAACACTCTTAACTGTTATACCATCTCTCAGTCCCTATAATATTTCAAATTCTTTATCTAAAATCACTGTCATAAGCTTTATAACATAAAAGTTAGGGATTTTTAGGACATAAAAATTAGATTAAAAAAATCAGTGTAACAAATTAATTAAGGGGAGACAGCATTTGTTTATGAGATATAATCTCACTAAGCAGCCCTGCCTGGCCTCAAACTCAGAGATTCACCTGACTCTATCTCTCAATGCTGGGATTAAAGACTTGAGACAACATGCCTGACCAGAATTGTTTTTAATTATCTCAATTATACAATAAAAGTACTAACTATAAAAATATACCCAGAATCTCAACAATTACTATCAAAATGTATATAAGCTTCAAATGGTTACCTACTGAGTATGAGACACTGTGCGTTGTACCTGTGCACATATACTAACATTTCAAATTGAGATAATCATATTTCAGGAACTATAAGTACCTATTTGGAACATCGATGTTAATAATACAAGTTTCTAGAAGCTCTCCATATAGATCTGTGCAAGACGCAAGAATCCACCTTTGATCATGTGATAAACAGTAGCCCACAAAAAGAACATTGTATTTCTGTCCAGCTTCTCCAAATGTCTCTCCTAGCTCTGTCTGTTTGTCCTTCACAGGAGCCAGAATAAAAGGTGGTGTATAAAGTCGAATACATTCTGGTCTCTGTTTAAAAAAAAAAAAAAAAAAAAAAAAGTCATCTTACAACTAGAAATGAGAATAAAACAAAGCATTATTATTTAGTTTTATATAAAATCTTAAAATCTAAGTCATCTTAATAATTTCATTCATGGAAAACATAATACTTACATCAGGACTTTTAAGAGCAGTTTCCAGAGCTAAGCCTGGACCAAACCCAGTCAGTGTTTTTACATTGGTTGATGTTGGAAGTGGTCTCCGGCACTGAGTAAAGGCCGAAAAAGCCAGAGATTTTAAATGCTGGGTGTAGATTTGTCTGTCTTCATGTTTCACGGGTTGTAATAGGTATTGACAAGGAACAATCTACGGATAAAGTGAGTATTACAAACATTAAAAGAGTAACTTGCAACATAGTAAAAGAAATCCCTTCAGACAAAACTTCAGCAGCATATAATTGACTATAAAAAACTACAGTTTCTATCATACAGGGTTTCTACTTTTTATGGTATGTGCATGAGTGTTCTGCCTGCATATATGTATATATACCTTATACATTATTATTAGCAGAAACCAGACAAGAACATTGGGTCCACCAAGACTGGAGTTATGGATAGCTGTTAGCTGCTATATGAGTGTTTGAAATAAAATACTGGGATTAGAGAGATGGCTCAGGGGCTAAAAACACTGGCTGCTCTTGACAAGGACCTGGGTCCAATTTCCAGGACCTACATGATGGCTCACAAACATCTATAACTTCAGTTTCAGAGGATCCAAAGCCCTCTTCTGGCCTCTGTGGCACCAGGCATATGATATAATACATACACAAAAGCAAACTGACAAATAATAAAAAATAAAAATAAATAAACCTTTAAAAAAATAGAAAAAAAGAAATTGAAAACTGGTCTTCTGAAGAGCGGTCAGTACCCTAACACTGAGCCACCTCTTGCACCACTATTATTTAGAATTTTTTTTTTTTTTGTTTTTCAAGACAGGGTTTCTCTGTGGTTTTGG
>NC_022014.1:62463113-62479917 GCF_000317375.1 Microtus ochrogaster
GTAGACCAGGCTGGTCTCGAACTCACAGAGATCCGCCTGCCTCTGCCTCCCGAGTGCTGGGATTAAAGGCGTGCGCCACCACCTCCCGGCTTATTATTTAGAATTAAATAGACAGGCAATTTACATGGACCCTGAACCACCTAGAAATCTTTTATATTTTCTATGCACAGAAATTCTATTTATTAAGACTCCCATGAGACCTACTGATCAAAATTTCCTTTTCTTCTATTTTTACTTGCAACTTATCTCAATTAAAACTAACTTACATAGAATGCAGGCACTATTTTCCTTTTAGGCTCTACTTTGTAACTCTGCTTACAAAAGTAACATAGAAAAAACGGTATTCTCAATACAATCTTTCTATGGGGGTGCTAACAAACAAACAAACAATGTATTACTGGCTAGCCTGGAACTATGTACAGGTGCTGTCTTCATATTTATGATCCTCCTACCTCAGTTTCCTGGGATTAAAAGCACAAACATGCAGTCAACATAATTTTTTATTTCTCATGATAACAGGACAATCAAGTTTATTAAAGATTTATGTGTCTGTCTGTCTGTGTGTATACCATGTGGATGACAGCATCTACAGAACAGATCTCCTGCTGCTGGAATCAGTCAGTCAGTCAGTCTGTCTGTCTGTGTATACCGTGTGGATGATAGCACCTAGAGCAGATCTCCTGCTGTTGGAATCAGTCAGTCAGTCTATGTGTGTATACCATGTGGATGATAGCACCTAGAGCAGATCTCCTGCTGTTGGAATCAGTCAGTCAGTCTATGTGTGTATACCGTGTGGATGATAGCACCTAGAGCAGATCTCCTGTTCCTGGAATTATAGTTCTGAGTTGTGAGATGAGGCAACTGAACTTGGGTTCTCTGTTAGAATAACAAGCACTCTTAACTGCTAAGGCATCTCATCAGCATCCATGACTATAAAATTTATCTTTTATAAACTCTTAAAATTTTATTTATTTGTTTATTTGTTTATTTGTTTATTTGTTTATTTTGGTTTTTCGAGACAGGGTTTCTCTGTGGCTTTGGAGCCTGTCCTGGAACTAGCTCTTGTAGACCAGGCTGGTCTCGAACTCACAGAGATCCGCCTGCCTCTGCCTCCCGAGTACTGGGATTAAAGGCGTGCGCCACCACCGCCCAGCAACTCTTAAAATTTTTATTATAATATTTAAGTAAAATCAATACAACCTGGCTTTTATTTGCTTGTTTGTTTTTAAAGACAGGGTTTCTCTACGTAGCACTAACTGTCATAGAACACACTGTAAACCAGGATGGTCTCAAACTCACAGAGACCTACCCACCTCTGCCTCCAAAATATGGGGATTAAAGGTTTGCACCACCATGCCCAGGTTACAACCTGTTATTTTAACAAAATTATTTTGCATACAGAAAAGTACCTCTGAAAGTTCTAAAGCCTCACAGTCTTACCTGTACAGAAACAGTACTCTTGATATGAGGAGGAAGAGTCTGGACCATTTCCAGGAAGCATCGAAGTAGCCCCAACGTCCATACATTAGACGAGTTAGTGCTCTCATCTTTATTTTCATATGTAAAAGGATCAACTATATAAACAACAATTGCAGGTGGGTAGGTAATTGCATGTGAATCACCATCTGTGGGAATTCCCACTTTATCACGATCCATTGTGCTGAAAATTGAAGTAGAAATAGAACAGAAGGCTGTATTTCATTTGCCTGGGACAGCATCAAAGCAACTCCTTAGATCCCTCTCATTTACTGGCAAGGTATCAGAAAACTTCTCTGGAAATCAGAATACTCCTTCCCATCCAAAGAGAACAGCTCTGTGTATACCCTTTCACACTTCACACCTTATCAAATCCCTTCAAGTAAGAGGCTTTGTGCTTTTAAAACAAACAAAGAAAAAGACTTCTTAAACAGTTTAACAGCAGAGATTAAACTGAGATGACAAAGGTCAGTCTGACAGTCATCTCAGAAACAGGTCCTGCCAGAAACATAGTTAACCCAGAAGGAAGCCAGGGTTATCTGTTCAATGTTCTGGTTTCCAGACTGGACATATTAATTTCCTAAATTTAGTGGTGAATAAGCACCTTTCATTGATAGGTAAATTTTATTTTCTTTAACTTTCAGGTCTATGTAGCTATTCAAGATGGGCAAATCAATTCAGGTAAGTTTGTTTTTGTACATATTTAAAGAGTGTGACTTTTGGAACAACCGCATTGTAGGTAGCTGAAAAATAAGTAGGTTCAGGCTAGCTGAACCCAGAAAACATGGGAATTTTCACAGAATTTTCATTATAAAAACATTGAGATCTATTACTGTTAAAGTACTTACCGTGCATTATACCATATTACTTCCATACTATAGACAAGGATACATGCTCAAAGAGGTTAGACCTTCCCCTAATCACAAAGTGGGTAAATGACAGAGCTGAAATTCAAAATTCTTAAGAATCTAAAGCCTCCATGCCAGGGCTGAGGTACAACACAGTGGTAGACTGCATGCCTAGCATATGTAAGGCCCAGGGTGGGGTCACACACACACACAGAGGGAGGGCGGGGGGGTGGATATGACACTCCAAAGTGATTGTTCAAACATTTATGCAGCGTATATAAGCAACTACATTTGCTTATGCCACAGGCCAGACATAATCATCGGGATAAGTGGAATTGAATGTTTTTAAAGATCATAATACTAACCTTGTGATTCTATAATACTTTTTAAACAATTATAATTTTGTACCTATAATCCTTAACATGACTAAACTAAATTCCAAGATCAAGAAGCACTTTATATACATTTATGACTATCTAACTTAGATGAAAAGAGGGGATTATAGATTCTGAATCTCCACAAACTTAAATTTGTTTTTCTTTATTCATTCATTCATTGTACACAGGCTTCAAAGCGGGCTAAACACATGCTACTTACTGCTCAGCTATCTCTCAACCCCAGTATCAATATTTTTAAAGGTACCTTTCTGACACATCAAGATGTGGCTGAGTGGGAAGCGAAGCCGACTCCCCTGACATTCCTGCTGCCTGCAGAGATGATGACTGCTGTCCTCCTAGCTGGCCACTCTGAACTGTACTTGCTTGTGCAGACATGGATCCTGAACCACTAGTGTTCATACTGCCAAAGGGTGGAAACGAAGGCAGTTTATTTGATGACACTCCACTACTCATATTGGAAGATGATGAAGATGAAGTTGTGGTCAAAGTTGAATTAGCTGTGGCAACTGAAGTAGATATGGCAACACCTGAAGTCATTGTCATAGTGCTACTTGCCGCAGATGCTAAGGTGGCAGATGTAGTATTAGCGTTTCCAGTATTTGTCATCTGAGGTGCGGTTAGCAAAGACTGATTTGTAGGGGCAACTAAATTTGGCTGGGAGAGAAGAGAGCTGTCCAACGGCTGAGAAGCAAGATATGGACCTAAAGAACAAAAACGGGTATTTAATTCTTGATTTCACTGACTTATTTTTATTCTACTAAAGAAATAACAATTTATCTGATACTTTGATGGCAATTATCTTTCCTTAACTGTTTTACTAACAGTGCAGCATGTTCTAGCTTTCTAATTTCTCTGAGAAACTAAAGAAACAAGTTTAAAATGGAACTATAAAAGTAAACCTGCATTTTTATTCAAATTTAAGATAATAAGAATGAAATTGTGAGAAATTCTATTTCCTTGGCAAAATTAAATGTAAACAAAGGCTGACAGGATGGCTCAGTGATTAAGTTAATCACCAGGAACAACATGGTGGAGAGAGAGAAGCAATCTTGCAAGCAGTCCTCTGACTTTCATTGATTCAGGGACACAAACATACCCCACCATACTCAAGTAGTTAATGCTAATAAAAAATTAGAATACATCAGCAAACGTGACAACAGTACGTAGCAATTTTCCATCAAACCACTGCAAGTTTTGTTAAATCAACAAGTTGAAGAAACACCATCCGGATTGCTTGATAGCTAACTAAAATATAAAGTGGAGAAATAGTACCATGAGGCTCAATTTACAAAAATGTCTAATTAGGTTCAGGAATTTGGTATTGCATTTCTTTGGAATAAGTGTAAAGGAAGTTCACTGATATTTAATTTAAAAGTACTACATTAAAAAATAGGCTTTTAAATACCACTCATTCTCTTAGCTACAATAAGACTTTTCCTGGAGTTGCATAGTTACTTAGAAATTACGTGAATCTGAACAAATCACAGATCTTGAAGTGCATAAAACATCAGACCCCACAGAAGTAGCAGAAGGTATTTTGGAATCCATGATGTCTACTTGATAGGACGCCCACATACGAAGCTAGCAGAATTTCTATGTGGACAGTCAGACAGTACATGTTTAACTTTGAAACCACAGTCTTTGCCACATCTACTCAGTTCTGATTTTACAGGACAAAAGCAGGCAGAGACAGCGCGTGTTTGAAAAAAATGGAGATGGCTACATGACACTAGGATATTATATACAAATATAGGTGATGAACCAAGTCACAATGCTCACACTGCTCTTGTAGAATGAACACAAATGTAATACCTAAATCGTATTTGCAGACTTGCGCATAAAGCTTGAGTTTAGAAAATGCTTCATTGTTACCATCAGCCACCTGAGAAAACCATTCTGTTACAGGCTTTTCTGAAAGCTTCTTTGATGCAGTAGCTCCCACTTTCATGATCCCATCCGTCAACAGCCGAGAAATAGGTCTGTGTTGGCCCAATCGACAGGACTATAAATGCATACACAAAAGACAAAATTAGGGAATTTACTATACTAAAGGGTACAGGTAATAATTTAAAGCACTTAAGCTTTTTTAAAACAAGCTTTCATTACTTATAAATAACCACCAAGTCAAAATATAATGGGTAAGTATGGGGACATTGATCTTTTTCCTTTAGAATTTCAAGTTGCTTTGTTGTTTTTTGTTTTGTTTTCTTTTTGACACAGGGTCTCAGGTAGCCCAGGATGGCTTCACACTTGCTATGTAGCTAAGGATGACCATGAATTTCTGATCTTCCTGTCTTCATTTCCCAAATGCTGAAATTACAAGCATATACCATCATTCCAAACAATACACTTCTTCCCAAGATATGGTCTCACTGTGTAGCCTAGACTAGCCTGGAGACTCGCTCCTTGTCTCAACTACCCAAGTACATGAGTTATAGGTATGAATCACTACACCCCAGATACCAAGGGTTACTTTAAATGGAACAAATATGTCCTTGATAGTTCCTCCAACACTATGTTTTCCACTGTGACCCATGGCACACATACCTAACAAAGTCTAGTAAAAATGTGGCAGAGTATAGTTCGCGAGTAAGACAACTGGCAAAATCAGCATTCCTCATCAACCGGTATATTACCCAGTACATTTTGAACATGAAAATATAAATTATAAAGTACCTACCTCGTATATTGCAGTAAGATCTCTAAAAAAGCTTTTGGCTCCATTTAACAAAGCATCATTCTCTGGACAGAGTACAACATAGGCTATATCTCTTTGAGATCCATAAGGTTCCAGCATAAGTTTCTCCCAGTAAGGGAGAGCAAATGGAGAAAGCACCAGAAAATCATAATCATAACCCAACAAAAACGTGGGAATTGGCAGTGGTTCCGGGGATTCATCAGTTCCTAAGTGATAAAGAAGGAAGTTAGGAAAAGGCCAATTCATATCACCTTTCTTATTTCCAAAGCTAATAAATAAAGTATTAGGAAAATATTGAAGACAGAAACATATAAAGCTAGTAATGAAATATTTTCAGAATTAAAATACCCTAAAGAGGTCATTTTAAAATATTTTCTGCAAAGCAAGTTCCAGGATAGCCAAGGTTCTTACACAGAGAAATCCATTCTTGAAAAACCACATACAAACAAAAAGAAGAGGAGGAAGAAGAGAAGGAGGAGGAGGAGAAGAAAGAAAAAATCTCAACTACCGACATGTGTTCCTGCCTATTATGTGAGAGTTTTCAAATGGGAGATCTTCAAAAGCAAGAAGTACTTTATAAGTAACTACCACTTTGCTTAAAATGTAATAACATTACAAAAGCAAACTAACAAAAACTTCTTTAACTATTTTTGATGGTCCTCAAATTTTTTATATATTAATTAAACACGAAGTAGAAAATCTGATATTTTGTTTAAGGCAGTCTTTTTCTATAGCCCCGTCAGGTCGAATCTGTAGCAAGCCTCCTTCCCTCAGCCTGTTAAATGCTGGGAAATATAGGAGCAAGTCATCACACCTGGCATTAATTAAAAGTAAACAAATTTATAATTAATATGAATAGTTAATTTTTTGCCATGAAAAGGGGACTTATGAGAAAACCGTAAGATATACTATATAACATTGCATAGAAATCAACAATACTGATTTTTATTACTTAAACTTGATTAAAACAGTAGATGTCAAGTGAAATGTTATCACAGAATATTTTTACACAAAGAAAATGGCTAGTTACCTTATTTTAAAATAAATAAAGGACATGAACAAAGACAAAAAATTAAAATACCTCTTAGATATTGGAAAATGATGGCTCTCTTAAAGAAAGTAACTTAAAATGAACACTAGGAAATAATTGCAGCACTACATTCTAGGTAGTGGTCAAAGCTCTTTACATTTCTATATTAACTAGTTCTCATGAACACTATACATTGACAGACAATTTTATTAAACTCATTTTAAACACAGAAACAGGAGTGGAGAAAGTAAACAACTTGTCCAGTATGATAAAAGAAGTCATTTCAGGACTCTGGACCCAGGAAACATAACTTCACCCTCTCAAATTATAGTGTTCAACTACCAGGCAATCTACTGGCAAGTTTGAGATAGATATTTTATTTGACGAACTCTAAATTCATACTTTTGAGTATAAGTTAAAAAATATACATTTTAAACTACCCATATGCTTTAAATCAAGCATACATGAATTACTGAAAATAATTGAAATGATAACGGAAACAATCTATATGTCTACAAATAGTATATTGGTAAAATACATATAAAAACTACATACAAAAATTACATATATAAAAATGCTGTAGACCATCATTTTAAAAAAAGGAAGTTAATTATGGCTGTGTTAACAAATAATCTCAAAAATCGGGTGCAGAAATAAATCTCTATACTGTGTTGTAGAATGTGATTTTAAGATGTGTTACATTTGTTTATTCTGTGGAACGTTTGTTTAATGATGCAAAGATGTCTTGCATTCTTTAGTGCTGCATTTGTTTAACTCCTTGAAACTGCATTATTGTGCCTGATTGGTATAATAAAGAGCTGAACAGCCAATAGCAAGGCAGGAAAAAGAACTTAGGTGGGGCTGGCAGAGAAAATAAATAGAAGAGGGAAGAGAGCAAGAGGAAAAACGGAGGAGAGGAGTACGTCAGAGGCCACCCACCCCGGTGCACGGCCACCCCGGTGCACGGCTACACGGCCACCCAGCCAGCCACAGAAGAAGAGTAAAAGATGTACAGAAATAAAAAAGGAAAAAGCATAGAGGCAAAAGGTAGATGAGATAATTTAAATTAAGGAAAGCTGGCAAGAAACAAGCCAAGCTAAGGCCAGACATTAATAAGTAAGAATAAGGCTCTGTGTATATTTATTTGGAAGCTGGATGGCAGGCCTGTAAAGAGTTAAAATAAAAAAAAAAAAAAAAACTGGTTTTGGAAAGAATGCAAAGTTTCTACTACAAAGTATAACTAACCTGAAATTTTCAAGGAGTATCAATTTATATGATTTTTAAATCATCCAGCCATTAATAAAAAAGAAAAATACAAGAAGTCAACTACTGTAAACAATGCTGGTAATGTGGTTTGGTATTTGCCTATTGTGTGTGGCTCTGGGTTCAAACCCAACACTCCACATAAACAACCAGCTATGATTCCAAACATACTCCCTAATGCTATTTCAGAAACAACCAATATTTAAACATTTAAATAGTCTCCTATATCACCCAGGCCATAAACAACTGTATACCTACGTGGAGTATTCAGTCACTACTGTTACCGTTGACTGCAAGTTTCTATTTTTGTTCAAACTTTTTATGAGAGAAACCTTGTGTCTTTAAAAAAGAATCTCAATAGCTCCAACCTGTCCCATTTCATCCACTTTAGAACTCAAGTCATCTGGGGATTTACAAAAATCATTGAAGCAATGACCCTTTCTTCACATAAAATCACACTGGATATCAAGCATGTACAAATAGTGCAGCTACTCATACTGATGTGAGAGTAAAGAACCAAAGAAAACGAAATGCTACAAATGTAGACCAGCAGTCTAGAATTAGAAATGGACTACAGTGGCCTGAGATGTTTAATACAAAATACCTGAAAACTAAGTGCTTATCCTAGTTTGGAATATCTGAGAACAGATATAAAATCAATGAATTATCTATTACAATATATAACTTACCATAAGAGCCTCGGCCAGCCATTTTGTGAAACTGTTGCCAAGTAAGAGGACCCTGAACCCCCCAAGGCCTCACTGTTCTTTTTTTCTGAATAGCATCTTGAAGAACTGGCTGAAGAGAGAGGAGCATTCGAAGTATATCCTGTGAACACTGCATACTCACGTCTACAATCACAAAAATAAATAAATAAATAAATAAAGTAAGTAGTAATTGCTATTGGTGACTCAAAATTCAGAGCCAAACCCAGATAGACACATAAAACAGAGATTCTTTCAGAGAGCCAAAACCACTGAAAAGTCACTCCTCTTCATAAAATCGTTTTTATCCAATCAATCAATTTGTATTTATTTTGGCTGTTCCTAGTACATAAGATTCTGTATTGCACTGAAATGCGTTATAGATCATTTCTCTGAATCCTACTACTAAGATATAATGATGAGGTAAAACTAGTTACAATGATGAATTAATCTGAGAAATTACAGACTATAACAACAATATTTGGCTGGGAATAGAACAGTGGTGGACCAAGACTGCCCAGCAGCACTAGCACTGGTTTCAATCCGCAGCACAGCAAAAGCAAAGCCATGTAACAGAAAACCTGTTTACACTGCTAAAGACTGTTATTGACAAATATTTTGTAATCTTGGATATAACAGTATCAAATTTTTTGAAATGCATTTTTAAGCAAATATCAAAATAGGAATAAACCATGTGGCCCATAAATGTTAAAAGGCTACAGAAAAGTACTACTAAATGTTACTGATATTAATCTGGATAATAATTTTGCCTGATCATACTATTACATTAAATCACTCAGCTTTAATTATTACCTCTGCCTATCTTATTATTGGTGGCTTTAATTTTCTGTAACTTATGAAGTAATTTAGTTCTAAATATATGCTTAATAACAATTGTGAGCCAAGCATGGTGGGCACATGGCAGTAATTCCAGCATTGAAGAAGCTAACGAAAGAGGACTGATGCAAGTACCAGATCATCCTGGGCTACATAGGAAGACCCTGTTTCAAAACACAAAACAAAAAATTATATATACTGTTATATACATAGTAGAATACTAATTAGTCACTATTAAGTGATAAAACTACCTGACAAGGAATACTGGCTAAATATAATAAAATAATAAGAATGGGGGGCATTAGGAAAGTGCTCAGTGGTTAAGAGTAATTACTGATGTGGGAGTCCCCTCTGTGTGCTGTGATTACCATTAATGAATAAAGAAAACTGCCTTGGCCTGTTGATAGGGCAGAACTTAGGTAGACGAGAACTGGACTGAATGCTGGGAGAAAGAAGGGTCGAGTCAAGGAAACACCATGAACCCACCACAGGAGTAAGGCATGCCAAAACTTTGCCAGTAAGCCACTGACATGTGGCGACACACAGATTAATGGAGATGGGTTAAATTAAGATGTAAGAGTTAGTCAATAAGAAGCTAGAGCTAATGGGCCAAGCAGTGATTTATTTAATACAGTTTCTGTGTGATTATTTCAGGTATAAGCTAGCTGGGCCAGGACAAACAAGTGGGCCCTCCTCCTACAGATGACTGCTCTTACAGAGGACCCAAGTTCAAGCCCCTATATCAGGCAGATTACAATCACCAGCTTCACAAGATCTGGTCTCTGCAGGAATCTGCACCCCTGTGCACATACACACAGATACATAATTAAAAATGTAAATAAATCTTAAATAACTAAAGCAAAAGCTAGAATATGACATACTATTAAATATTAGTAAAAAAAAGACAAATATAAAACTATAGAGTATATTTATGCTATAAAATTAGTATAAATATTCACATGTGATTAGAAAAAGTTATCAGCTAGAGCTGTTAATTGTAATTACATGGGAGCTTCTAAAAATCACAAGGTGACAGAGGCAGGTGGATCTATGAGTTCAAGGTCAGCCTGATCTACAGAGCAATTTCCAAGACAGAGTTACAAAAGAAGCGGGCGGAAGGAAGGAAGGAAGGAAGGAAGGAAGGAAGGAAGGAAGGAAGGAAGGAAGGAAGGAAGGAAGGAAGCAAATAAACAAACCCAAAAACATTGGTAAGGAGGCTTATCAAGTAAAAGAAGCTGAATTTGATCCTCAGAACCCACATGAAAGGAGAATGAGTTCCAAAGGTGCACTCTAGCATACGCACCAGCATTCAAGGTGCAGACATATCAGATCTGTTAAAATACAAACTCAGCATTCAGTTCTGAGATCATCAAGACACAGTAATTTATATTTTTTATTCTAATGAATAAGGATTCTCACAGATACTGTCAATATTTTTTATTCTTAACTAGTGAACATTAGCTATAATTAGCCCTGATATTCTAATTCTTATTAAAAATTAAAATCACTAAATATCTACCTCAAAAAGGATGATACAAATTTAGGAATTAAAACTATAAAGTTCTTAGGAAGAAAAACACTGAAATGTCATGACCTTGGGTCAGAAAAACCTTTTTAGATATAACACCAAGTCACAGGAACAAGGGTGGAAATTAATTATATTTTATCAAAAACATTCTTCAAAGGGTATTATCAAGAAATTGAAGATGAGTTAAGAGGTAAGGGTGTTTGTCTCCACACCTAATGACCTGAGTTTAATCCCCAGAAACTACTACACACACACACATACACACATACACACACACACACACACACATTTTAAAAAGTGAAAATATTTTCAAGCCATATACCAATAAAGGATTTTCATCCACAGTCCAAGAAGAGCTCATACAAATCAGTAATAAAAATGCAAAAAAAGATAAAAAATTTAAAAAAGCAAAATCAAGTTTTAAAAGCTGGTGAAGCTGAAGGATCACAAATCTGAGGGCAGCCAGGGCTGCAGGATCAGATATGTCTGTCACCTGCACACTCATCCCTTCTCACCCCTCAATAAAGCAAAAGATCTTAAGAAGCATTTCTCTAAATATACACAAATGTATGTTAAGTCTAAGAAAAGACACTGAGCATCATTCATCACTAGGGAAATTCCAAGCCAAACCACAAGACACCACTTCATAACCACTAGGATGTCTTCAATAAAAAAGAAGTAGACTGCAAGTACTGGTGCGGTTTTGGAGAAAGTAGAACCATCTAATGCAAAAATTTAAAATAATGCAGATGCTTTGAAAAATTGTTAGATGACCCAGGAAATCAATTTAAGTATAATGCAAACACAAGCATGCATCATATAAAATTGTATACAAATGTCCACAGAAGCATTATCTGTAACAGCCAAAAGAGCATACATACTATAAAGTGTCCAATTTGTAGGCTTAAAAAAAGATATATCACAATAGAATATTTTGTCATTAAAGTACTAATATGTGCTTTTAAGAACTCTGAAAACAATCTGAGTATATGGTGGGAAAAAGTCAGGGGCTGGAGAGGTGGCTCAGTGGTTAAGAGCACTGGCTGCTTTTCCAGAGGACCCAGGTTCTATTATTATTCCCTGTTCCCAAATGTCTGTAGGGTACTCAACACCCTCACATAGACATATATGCAGGCAAAATGCCAATGAGATGACCATACACTGCACTGTTCTATTTACATACAATAACCCTAAATGCAAACATATACAGACAGAACCCTAACTAGACTAATGGTTGCTTACAGTTCCAAGAAAGGGACAGACAGAAATAGGAAATAATTACTAAAATGTTTCAAAATTGTTTGTACTGATAGTCACAACTGCAAATACTAAATGATTCTGTGTCTTTTTTTTTTTTTTTAAGGCTATCTACCAGATCCTGGAATGACCTTTTTGATTCTTTTTTTTTTTAAATATTTATTTATTATGTATACAATATTCTGTCTGTGTTTGCAGACCAAAAGAGGGCAGCAGACCTCGTTACAGATGGTTGTGAGCCACCATGTGGTTGCCGGGAATTGAACTCATGACCTTTGGAAGAGCAGGCAATGCTCTTAACCACTGAGCCATCTCTCCAGCCCCCGATTCTATGTCTTATATAGGTGAATTATATGGTACGGTTATAAAAGTATTAAGTGATTAGGAAGTGCTGTGATAGTGAGCATGAGAAAACTAAGAGCAACTTTTTGTTGTTATTGTTGTTGGAGCCTTGGCTGTACTGAAACTTATACTACAGACCTGTTTGGCCTTGAACTCAGAGATCCACTTGCCTCTGCCCCAAGTGCTGGGATTAAAAGTGTATACCACCGGTCGACTTCTCTGTTTTTATGCCAATACTAAGCTGTTTTCAGTACCGTAGCTCTGTAACAGAGTTTGAAGTCAGGGATGGTAATGCCTCCAGACGATCCTTTATTGTATAAGATTGTTTTGGCTATCCTGGGTTTTTTGTTTTCCCATATAAAGTTGATTATTGTCTTCTCCAGATCTGTGAAGAATTTTGATGGGATTTTGATGGGGATTGCATTAAATCTATAGATTGCTTTTGGTAGAATTGCCATTTTTACTATGTTGGGGTAGAGGCAAGCTCTATTCTCAATGTTGGAAATATGACTATCCTTACATAGAAATTGCACAGCATGTACTTATGGGATAAGAGATCAATTAATAAATTCTATTGCATGAGAAATAAATAAACACACACTATGAAAAAAATGCAGAACACGAGGAAGGATTTCCAATTTGAATTAATAAGATAACATCTAACAATACTTAAAAGAAACAAGAAAGATCCCAAGTAAGTATGTGGGAGAAAGGTATCCAAGGCAGAGGGCACAATCCATTGGCCCTAACCTATAGGTCCTAATTCTGTTGTATAACATCTCAAGGATGTTATACTTTTATCAGAGTATAAATACACACCAGGTAAAATCCAGTATTTATTTGGCAAACAGGTTGTTCCCAATAAACTACTGATAAAGAGCACACTGAAGCTACTGCTGGCACTGGAGTTAGTACAATCCATTGGCCCTAACCTATAGGTCCTAATTCTGTTGTATAACATCTCAAGGATGTTATACTTTTATCAGAGTATAAATACACACCAGGTAAAATCCAGTATTTATTTGGCAAACAGGTTGTTCCCAATAAACTACTGATAAAGAGCACACTGAAGCTACTGCTGGCACTGGAGTTAGTAACACTGTAGATCCTATGTGCTAGGTACTCACTGACTCAGTCCTCTTCTATTTGGCACTTCCCTACAGTATAATGAATTAGATGAATCATGATATTTTCATGTATAAGAATGAGCTCATGTGTGCGGTCTTCTTGCTTTATTTCACAAATTACTTTTAATACCACAATGAAAATAATTATGAGTTATGATCATACTGTCCAAGAACTATTTTTGTTTTGTTTTATTTAGACAAAATCTCACTATGTAGTAATGGCTGTCCGAAACTCCGTCACCCGCCTGCTTTTGCCTCTTGAGTACTGGGATTAAACACGTGTGCCATGATGCTCAGCCTGCTCAACAACTATTATACTTTCTCAAACAGTCCTATTAAATACCTTCTCCTCCTATTCCCTGCTCATTTTCATACACGTGTAAATCTCAAGAGTTAATCAGCACCCAGAGATTTATGTGCACACCAACACCGCACTTCCTTCTGCTTGCTTCAGAACTGAACTGAAAGGGAAGTGAGTTGTTTAACTTAGGCAGTGAGTTGTTTCAGTGAGGAAAGATACTTTCACCCAAGCCTGTAGACCTGAGCCGAAGAAAGATAAGCAACTCCTGCAAAGGTCCTCTGATTTCCACACGCACACACAAACAATATGCAATTAAAAAAAAAATACCTGTGACTTCTGAATTATTCTGACATAACCCACAAACTACTATGCTATAATTCACTTATCTGCTACATATAACCATCTTCAATTTCAGGGCTTGTTAATACTGTATCTGTACCACTGTAATTATTTATCCTTCTATCAATAGAAATTTGTATTATTTATCTGATTATAATTTTAGTTATCTTAGTAGCTGAAAAACAATTAAAATGTAGACTATCTTCATCAATGTTGCAAATACCAAGCCCACTGTTCTATGTATGTCTGAAAGCAGCTGAATTAGTAGATTGTGTAAAAACTACATATAATCTAGTATGTTTACATGAATGAGCGCAATAAATCTTTACAATGCTTTCCAAGTCAATTAGTTTTATTCATTAGTACAAATGAAGTGAGTCGAGGATATAGTTCAGTTATAAAGCACCTACTTAATATACAGAAGTTCCTGGGTTCCAACCACTCCCCCAGTGTGTGTGTGTGTGTGTGTGTGTGTGTGTGTGTGTGTGTGTGTGTGTGTTTATACAGATAAAAAATTACTTTTTCAAAGACATCATTAGTAATGAATGGGACAACGGATTCCTGTCTCTAGAATTTGACTTAGAAGATCACATGCAGTGTGAAAATGCACACCTCTAACAAAGTGATGATGCCTGAAGCTGCTAGTATGGTAAATTAGGCAGCAGTATCATATGACTCTGTCACTGTCTCCCATTGCTCTCATCCATAACTACAAAAGCAATCGCTACAAATTTTCCCTCTATTGTCCAAAGAAATAACTTCTCTTCTTATTGCAATGAACATATTCCTATATAAAGGTCTACATATACCTCTACTTGAAATGGAGTGATTCTATTACCCCTCACTTCTCACTTATTCAGGGACTTTGATCCTACCATGATACCTTTTGTTCTGTGGCATTTCTTCCCATGGAGGAAGGTTGGACTGTAAAGAGGAACTGAGGCTCCAGTTAGGTAGGAAGAGTAAGTTTTAGAGGTCCATTTAAGTGACAGGATGACCACAGCTAGTAATGTTGTATTCTGTATTTTAAAACTGCTAAAAGATTTTAAATGATAAGCTAATTAGCTTGGTTTATTATTTCTATAGTGTATCCATACAGCAAAATACCACGGTGTACTCAACTCATGAAATACAAATGAATACACTGTACAAATAAAATTATTGTCAATCATTGCCAATTTAAAATTTTCATCTAGATAGATGAACTCTCCATGTATTTTATGTATGTATATATATTAATACTGTAATTATTAACCCGAACATAAAATTCATATTTATACCAAACATCTCCCTAAATTTTAACTTTGTTTCTCATTCCCTCATACCCAATCTAATCAGGATGGCAGAACTGATTATCAAGTTCTTTAACTACCTTCAGGAGGCCACATCCAGTGGTCTTGTTACGCTGTACCTTTACGAAGACATTGTTTGTACATACAATCACACTCTTTCAAATATTCTCATACATGAGTACCCTATTTCCTGGTTCCTTCCCAGATTCCTTTCTGACCCTCTCTTCCCCAAAGCTTCCCTTCAAGCTTCAGTCTTTTAAAGGGGCCCCAATATCTCAGGGCGGCCTTGAACTTACCAGGTAGACAAAAATGATCTTGAATTTCTGATTCAGTCCTCCACTTTCCTAGTGCTGGTATTACAGATGTGCTCCACACCTGGCATCCCATTGTGTTTAATACTGACAACCCACATATAAAACATATTTCACCTCCAGACTCATCAGTCTTTGGAATTTAAACCTGCTATCTTCAAATATGTACTTGACCTCCTCCTATTTTCTCCTCTGTACTCAGCACCAACATTCACACAAACCATGCTTAATGCTTCATCTCTTCTTACATGGATCAGCACAATTCTGTGGGTCCGTATCTCAGTCTAAACTGGACGCCACTAATTCTACTGCTTTTGGTTCTTCCCACGCTGTCATCTTCACTGACTGCTATAACTGGCTTCTATCTAGTTTTTCTGCTTCTACTCTTACCTTCCATCACTTCCAATCCCAGGATAACTTTTATGCAATAGTCAGTGATATTTTTTTATCCAAAAAAGACAGTGTGGTATTACTTTTATATTAAAAAGTTCCCACAGCATTTTAAATAAATTCTAAAGGTATGGTCCAAAAAGGGCCTGCTGCCAAGCCTAACAACCTGAGTTTAATCCCCAGATCGACTTGTTATAAGAGAACCAACTCCTTCAAGCTGTCCTCTGACCTCCAAATGCACTCCATGCCACACATATGCATCCAAATACATGCACACTCACACACAAATTAAGTAAATAAATTTCTATTATTTTCATGTTTCAGATACCTCTTAGGCTCCATCATGTATCAGACTGACCATCACTCAACATTAACACTGCCTGTCTCTCTATCAAGAGAACTATGTCTCAGGACTTTGAACTGCATTGTCTAACATTGTTCCTCCAGTTAACTATACTGTCTACTTTTCCCTCTTCAAGTAGTACTTTCCATAAAGGTTCTTCCCCCTCACTAACATCTCTGACCATATTTCTGAAATAGAACAAAAGGTTTCTCCCACACAAACATATTCTGCCCTGTTTTACCTTCTATGTACTTACTTATAGCTGGTATGTAATGCAAGCATGTTCTATGTACTTATAGCTGGTATGTAATGCAAGCATG
>NC_022014.1:62480017-62487006 GCF_000317375.1 Microtus ochrogaster
TACTTATAGCTGGTATGTAATGCAAGCATGTTCTATGTACTTATAGCTGGTATGTAATGCAAGCATGCTGTTGTTGTTTAGTGCTTGTCTCCTCCACAAAATCATAGGCTTAAAAAGAACGGGGATTCTAACATAATCAGTTTATGTCGTGTGAATGAGAACCCAATCCAAATGTGGATGGGGCCCACAAGGTAGATGGCCTTTGAGGCATGACACTGAAGGCTATCCTCTGGCCTCCATGCACATAAACCCAAATACATCCAATAATGCACCACAAACACACGAGCAAAACCAAACCAACAAAGAAAAATCAAAACCAGAGACTGCTGTGACTGTTCAACAGTTAACATGAAACAGTACTAAGCACAAACAAAGTGCTTGGTAAATATAATATAATAAATAAACAGAGTTGAGGCATAGCTCAATAATGGAGTGAATGCACCTCAAATGACAAAATTAGAGCACTGAAAGAAAATCATTAGTTTTCTGTTGACAAACAAGCAGCATGTCTTTTAAATTTCTAAGAGAGTATGCAATAACAGGTATACAATAACTTGTTTTTATTGCTGAAAGTCAACTAAACAGCTAAGAAATCTCTGTTCTTGTTACTGTCTTTTATGTTATTTTTTCTGAGACCAGGCCTCTTATGTACTCTTGTCTATCCTGAAACCCCATATATATATGACGCTAGCCTCCAACTCAAGAGATCCACCTGCCTCTGCTGGGATTAAAAGTGTGCACCACCAGACTCAGCACTCAGTAAAGACTTTACTGTCTTCGAAGAGGGTTAAATCCAAATTTTGGCATCCTATTAGGTCTAACTGCTTTTGATAGTTTACCCCCAATAAAAAAGAAGCAAAGTCAAATACCTAAATAACAAAACAAAACAAAAAAAACTGATTTCATTCACAAACTTACCATTTTGTTTTGCCCACGGATGCAAGCATGAACTTTTGACAAGTGCTTCATCAACCTTTCCTCCTGACATATTATCCATGAACTGACGTCCATGTTCTAATGCAAGATAGCAGTCATTGCAACAGTCCCGCTCTTCAACACGTACCCAATTGCTAATTATACCCATTTTGGGAAAAGGATCTTGGTCTGCTGCTCCAAAGGGTGAAAATAAATTAGTGCATTGATCTTGTAGCAGTAATATCAACTCATCAGGCACCTTTTCAGATTCCTTTAGGCCTCCATTAACATTTTCAGCAGAGGTAGCCCTGAGAGCTTCAAAACGTTTTTCTGCTTCTTTGCCACAGTCTGTGTTGCGTCCTATGATATCAAGTTCATCTTCAAGAAATAATCCTGAATTATTTCCAAATTTTCGGTTCATGACAGCACTGAAGCCGCAGGTACACCGATACTGTGCTTCCTGCGTTGGATCTGGAATGTAAGCTCCAACATCGGCACCCTTGATATTCATGTTGCAAACACAAATACAGCAACTGTCAAAATTACAGTCTTTAAACAAATTCATAACTGATTCTGAAAGGATGAGGTTTACATAAAGACTGTGTGCTTCAGGAATTGAAGGGACAGTTGCAGGTTCAACAGAATTGAGGGGTCTGCATGTAGATGGGGTGGAAGCTGGTGAATACAAGTCTGAATTCTCATACTTGACTGACCCTTGAGCACTAGCAGGTCCACCAGCTCCACGAGGAGTCCTTGGAGTCCTTGGAGTCCTTGGAGTTGGAAATCTAGGGGTGGATGGAGAAGGAAGAATTCCGGCACCACCATTACTAGGAGGTGCACTGCTCGGAGGCATCCCAAAAGAAGTATGGGTTTGAGGTGTGTATGCAGGGCCATAATCTTGATCCATATTACTTCCATCACTGCTGTCACCAGGGTAAAAAGAGGAACACATACATAAAGGAATACATTAGCAATGTGAAATACAAATAAAAATTCTCCAAACACTTTTCAGCAACACTGAAAATTTCCATATGGCAATCAGTACAAGATAACAGGTATAATGAAGACTTATTTCAGGTTTATTATGTCCACTATGAAGATTCTCGTAAGCTAACTAGATTTCCGGTTCAGAATTTCTGTCCCTAGCACCCACATGAGGCAGCTCACAGCTGCCTATAATTCTAGCACACACATTGTGTATATAAAGTCATATAAGAACAGATGTATAAAATTTTAAGTCTTAAAAAAATTACAAATGAAGTTTGTATACAGTTATCCACATCTAGATCACCATGCTTACTAATTTCTGATGCTACAAATATTCGTATTTCATTGACTCTGGTTGCTACTGATTGCAAAAAAATATATTCTGACCTCTGAGTTGTGTAAAAGTGGCAACAGTAATTTTAAGATACAACTAAATAATGAAATGCAAAACTTTATCTGTTAAAAAGTGAAATAAATGCAAAATGGTAGTATACAAATAGAACAACTCAGTCCTGCAGACTAAAAGGTACTTCTAAGTCAAAAAACTGGTGTATGGTTTCAAATTGTTTATCTATCTCTATTTATTTGCTTGTTTGTTTGTTTATTGGCTTTCAGAAACCCGTGTTCTTTTTTCAGCATACCAGGTACTTCAACAAAAAAATGAATAAAACCTGGATTAGTAAGATAGCTCAATGGCTAACAGTGCGTACTGTGCAAGCTGAAGACTTGTGTTCAAATTCCCAGCACCCATGTAAAAAAAGCTGGGCATGGCTGAGCAAGCTGAAATCCTAGTATCTGGAAGACAAAAAAAAGGCAGATTCCAGAAGGTTGCTGGGCAGTCAGCCTAGACAGAACAGCTCAAGTCTCTAGTGAGAAACCTCGTCTCAAATGAGTAAAGGAGAACTAGATGAAGAAACACAATGTTTACTTCCCTCTGGCCTTTCCATGTGGCTCATAGGCATGCACACCTTCCACTGCCATCCCTCTTAACAGACAGACTGACAGACACACACACACACCTATACAAGCATTCAGTATTATAATAACATCATCATCATACCCCTCTTTGATGAATGGCATTGAAGAGCCTGAAGGAAGCAAGTCCAATTTCCCAACAGTCCAACTTTGCCGGTAAATACACTCTTCTGGTAATTTGATAGGAGGCAGACAATGGCTTGGTAGAGTTTTTAAAGGTGCAAACATGGAACATCCTACTAGAACTTGACAATTTTCGGGCTTATAGACATAAGAAAAATCCTACAATATAAAGAAAGTGGACTTTCAGTGCCTTATTTTCAAAGGACTATCTTCTTTACTCTGTTCTTTAAATGGACAAAAGCATAAATATTTTGTTTTATTCTTTAATGTATTTTACATAGTATTCTCATAATTCAGTCCTCACATTGGTCATAAAACTAGTAACGACCGTGAAAAGTTTCTTGAACACAGCAATTAATCCTATAAGAAAACAAGGAAGTGCATTACTTTTTTAGAAAAATACTTACTTTAATTTCAGAAGGTTTGGGGCTACAGAATCCCTCCTCAACCTCAATTCTGAACTGTGTTCCTATACTGGAACTATTTCCTTCTAGAACAGTTCCTCCAGGGGCTGTATCCATACTACCATACTCTTTATTATTCATATTCATTGGAGAAAATCCCATAATGTGTTGTTCCAATGATGGTGGTGTAGGATACATCTTGTGAAGATCTGCAGTGCCTACATTTAATAAAACACACATTTTAACACAGATTAAAAAGAGTTGAATCTGTGTTTAAAGCAAAGAAAATTTTCTAGGGGAGTAAGTTTTCAAACTGAACTACAGCTCAGATCTGTGAAGCTTACTTATGCAAGATAATGGATCCAGACTTCCTGTCTTGGATTCTTTGGAGCTGGCTTTATCATCCAATCCACTTGCTGATTTTTTAGATCCAGGCTATCAAAAAAAAAATGTATTAATCTGAAAGCCAATGTAATCACACAGTACTATCATTCATATGTAACTTAAAAGATAAACTTTTAGTCATCAAAAGTGGTCTTCTGAATCTATGGCAAAGCCAAATACCATACTACATAGTTTACAGATAGATCCATCACCAAATACCATACTACACAGTTTACAGATAGATCCATCACCAAATACCATACTACACAGTTTACAGACAGATCCATCACTGGAGATTAGTTAAGTCTCGATTAACAGAAAAAGGTAGATTCAAAAAAACACATAAAAAAGCAAAACTAACCAATAACTTAAGACTGGAAGATAAGAAATTTAAAATAAACTATATAATATATAAAATTCCTATATAATCAATAACTCCTCTTAATTCTTCATTATATTTTCACCTTATTTTAATAAAGTTATTCCTGTAAAAAATATTTTTACATGTAAAACTGAGGACCCTCAGGAGACTTCCTAACAAAGCAATAAAATCCCTAACAAACCAAGGTTTAGGTCTTTCATTATCACCAATGTTGTTTGGATTTTTGTTTTGTTTTTAAAGATGGGCGGGGCTTATGTAACCTAAACTGTTTTTAAAGATGGGCGGGGCTTATGTAACCTAAACTGTTTTTAAAGATGGGCGGGGCTTATGTAACCTAACCTGCCTTCTCATTCTTATGTAAACAAAGCTAAATTCAAAATCCTGATTTTCTTGCCTCCACATCTCAAGGATGACAGGCATGTGCTATACATCCAGACCTTACCAATGTTTTTAGAATTAAGATTTGTTCCATGTTTTACGTTGAACACTTTGTGAGTAAAGCCCATATATAGACAACTTTTTTTTTCAACCTCAGAGAAGTCACAGCTGATGTCTGAGTATTGGCAGAGAGAAACTCTGTCTATTTAGACCAAAATATTCAAAGCTCTTTTCCCAGTGAACAGTGTCCTAGTACACACTACACTGGAGGATAGAGTAAAGGTTTATATATAGCCATATCTGCCATTACCCATATCTGTAGCACATTTTATAAGACCTGGCAGGATCGACAGCAAAAATAAATGTGCTAGTCAGTTCCTAAGCTACTTTTAAGGAGCATAAAGGAATCCCTTTTATGGTAAAATAACACTCACTTCATTAACTGCTAAACAACTGACATTCCAGGAAGTCCCATTTTAAAGTTTTTGTTTTATCTTCAATTTTCTCTGAAAACAGGTGTGAAACATTAAGTAGTACTGTTTGTTTTCTCCTTAACTGTTTTTAAGTGTATGTCTTGTACTAAGAGAGGTAATTTCAGAAGCACTGGTATTCCTTACTAAATCAGTAAAGTATAAAATTCTAATGTTAATTATTTAAACATTCTCTGATTCAATTCCAGAGTCACTTCTCAAACTACAGGATCAAAGAACAGAAAAAATCATTCTGAGGACTGAAAGGGAAAACAAAAAAACCAAAAAACATCTCACATGGCAGAGCTCAAGGAAACCCCATCATCTATCTTTCAAACATACAAAAGTAAAAAACCCACATCAATGTCCAGAGGAAACAATGTTCAAATGACTCTACCATAAGAGTAAAATAAACCAACTGTGTTATGTTATAAATATTTCCTACTGTTCAGAGTTAAAGCATAGTACTTAAGTGACAAATCACTTCCACACTTGAGCCCATATAAAGTCAATGAAAGCTAATTTAATCCTAATCATTAATAGTCTACTCACTGTTAATTCATCTTCATCAGAATTGAAGAGGTTATCAAGGTCAGTATAAGAGACAGCCAGATCTGAGTCATAAATCAAACTGGTTGATGGAGGACGGGCATGATTAGTAGGACGTGGAGCATCTACATATGACAATCAGAAAAAATATAAACTGAAAACTCAGCTACTAGCCAAGCATACTCTACTTATCTAAGCTACATAGAAAACTTAATGTGTTATCAAGACAACTATGTAACAAACTGTTCAGCCTCTTATTTTAAAATCTGAGCAATTTTTCTTAGAAATAAATTTTAAATAAACAACAGTACTTTCCCCCAGGAAGCTCCAAAAGTTGTATAATCTATGTCATTGTTAAGCTCTGTACATAAATCATAAAAATGTATTTGCTATTTTTATAGTTTTATGTTTGTGATATATGTGTGTGATGTACACGTATCCACAGGTACCTGTGCACACATACATGAATACATGTAGAGGCCAGAGGCTGACACTCAGTATCTGCCTTAGTTGCCTCCTAACTTATATTTTTAAGTAAGGTCTCTCCCCTGAACCAAGAGATCACTGCTTCAGTGAGTTTAGCTATCTAGCTTTCTCTGGGAATTCACTATCTCCTCTCATGCTAGGAATATAGCCAGGCCCTGTCACATCTGCCCAACATTTATGTGGCTACTGAGGATCCCAGCTCTGGTTTTTATGCTTGCATACCAAGCAATTTACAAGCCAAGCCATCTACCCAACACTTATCTTTTCATTTTGAAATAGATATTGATTTGAAGTAGGTTGTATATAAGCATGTGAATAAAGATGATACAATTATTGAATATCAAATTAATTATGTATGATAAATTATAGGTATCTGATGTAAAACATAATATTTACACCTAATAATGTACGATTATTATTTGTCTAGAGGCTTGATATCATATTTTTTCGTTTATTATTATTTCTTATGTGTATAATAATTAGAGGCTAGAAAGGATGGAGGAGAGAAATAGATAACAAAATAGAACTGGACAGAAGAATAGGTTCAGTGCTTTTGGCAGAGAGCAATGATGACACTTCACCACCAACTAGGCTAACCTATAATCATACATTTTATGAGAACCTAGGTAAGAGAAGCTTTGAGGTTCTTAACACATTAAATAAAGAAAAGGAAACACAAAGTATCCTGATCTGACCGGTACATATGGTATAAATGTAGGGAAACATATTGTACCACACACATACAATAATCACGTTTTGTTTTTTAAGAGCACAGACATCTTGACCAGAAATACATGGATTTATCTAGACTCTCTACTCTATGGTCTAATATGTCTTTTTTTCCTTAATGCCAATAAAATACTATTATTATCTCTATAATATATTTTAAAGTCAGGCAATATAACAAACAATTTTTTTTTTTTTTTTGGGGTTTCG
>NC_022014.1:62487106-62487738 GCF_000317375.1 Microtus ochrogaster
GATCTCGAACTCACAGAGATCCACCTGCCTCTGCCTCCCAAGTGCTGGGATTAAAGGCGTGCGCCACCACCGCCCGGCAACAAACAATTTTTTTTGAGACAGGGTTTCTCTGTGTGGCTCTAGCTGTCCCAGGATTCACTATGCAGACCAGGTGGGCCTCAAACACAAGAGATCCATGTGTCTCTGTCTCTGGAATGCTGAAATTGAAGGCATGGGCCACCAAGGCCCAACTAATAAATGACTTTTTTATTGAGGAGAGGGGAAATAAGAACCTGTACACTACTTACAAACTCATGAACCTCCTGTGTCAACCTCCTAAGTGTTGGCGCTACAGCCATATATTACAAAACCTGATTTAGCACCTTGGTCTTTTTGCTCACTATCACACAGGCTACTCAAGTTCTTCTGAGCCTCAATATGAATTCCAAGACTATCTCTGTGCAACAGGTTACAGGTTAGAAGTTGATAAGGACTCTTTACCAAAGAAACATGTTACTACCAACACTTAGAGCTGTCAGCCACTAAATTGCCTTATCAACCTTTAATCCCAGCACTCGGGAGGCAGAGGCAGGCGGATCTCTGTGAATTCGAGACCAGCCTGGTCTACAGAGCTAGTTCCAGGACAGGCTCCA
>NC_022014.1:62488268-62499292 GCF_000317375.1 Microtus ochrogaster
CAGGCTGGCCTCGAACTCACAGAGATCCGCCTGCCTCTGCCTCCCGAGTGCTGGGATTAAAGGCGTGCGCCACCACCGCCCGGCTTAATCCTAGCCTTTACGAGTCAAAAGCAAGCATATCTTGAGCCTGAGTTCTAGGCCAGTCTGGTCTACAGAGTGATTTCCAGGACAGCCAGGGCTGTTACATAGACAACCCCTGTGTCACAAGGAAAAGCAAAACAAAAAACTATAAATCTAACCATCCCAAATAATCCAACAGAGTCTCAGCAGCCTAGGTAGTTAGTAGATGTCTTTACCCACTGAGCATCTCACCAGACCCAGATGAGTATTTTCATTACCTATATTTCAAATCTGCACTGGAGTGAATGCAAAAGTCACGATTAGAAAACAAGTTTTACCTTGCTTAGAGGGACTAAATAATGACATAGCATCTTCTTCATGTGATAACACTGTAACAGTAGATGTCCCATCTTCCACCTGAAAATAATATATATTATTAATATAATATTAGGCTATAATATATATTTTACCAACAAAAAAAAATCTAATGATTCTTAAAGTAGCTATGTGTCAAGCATTCTCTTAAACCCATTATATACATTAACACTAATTCTTTTGTTGCTTTGGAGTCAGGGAGTTACTTTTGAAACAATGTCTTTCATTGATGTATATCAGGTTGGCCTCATATTTGCCATCTTTCTGCCTCAGTTTCCCATGTACTAGACTAAAAAGCATACATTACTACACTTGGCTTGTCACTCTTTTCTACTGTTTAGTTTGGTTTGGGTTTTTCATTTGTTTTGACACAGGATCTCACTATGTGGTCCTGGCTGGCCAGAAACTTGCCATGTAGGCCAGGATGGTCTCAGACTTGGAGAGATCCTTCTGCCTCAGTCTCTTGACTATTAAGACTAAAAGTGTATGCCAACAAACTCAACTATGAATAATACTACAGTAAACAATCAGTGTGTTCATCTTACAGATATATTTAATTCACAGGGATGCTACAGAATCTGTCCCAAGAATCATGCCTGAGAGTGGCAGCAGGAACTTAGACATACTATAAATTTCCCAAGTCTGCTAACTTTGAATTGTGGGTATACCCTTCCCAGAGATTACTGGTTTCATATGTATAAAAGGACAAAACTTATCTGGCACATAGTACAGCTAAGTAAAACTCTGTGAGATTAACTGTTTTATAGTAAACATTATTGGACCATTTAAAAAATTTAATTCTCAATGTTTATATTTAATATTAACTACAAAATCCTATCTGATAGTTATTTTTACCTAACAGATCATTTAGTATGTAATCTAAAACTTTAGTCATACGCATATTTTAGTTACATTTTATTTGTCTGTGTGTGCCACCATGTGTGTATGCCACACCGTAAGTGTAGAGCTCAAAGAACAACATGAAGATGTCTATTTCCATCATGTAGGACCCAGGGACTGAATTCAGATTCTCAGGCGAGGTAATAGGCATCTTGACCTACTGAGCCATCTCTCCAGCCACAGTTGAGAATTTTCCTCACCTTTTATAAAGTTTTTGCTTTTAAGGAGAAGGTAATTTTCCTAAATCACATACTCAAAAATACCCTCCATTTATTTAACCTGGTATCAAAATAGTGTCCCTAAATATTCTAATTCTAATTTTGATCAAAGTTAATATACTCTGTATCCAATTTGAAAATGTAACAACAAACAAATCTTTTCATCATCAGAAAATAACCAAAAGTGTATCATATCCCTGATTTACTTATGGTAGTGCACATATATATCTACATAAAGATGATTCATCTTTCTATTCTAAAAGAAAAATGAGTGGGGACAGGGATACAGCTCAGTGATAAGAGTGCTTGCCTAGTTCAGTAACCAGCACCACCAAAAACAAAGAAAGGAATGTAGCACCATGTGTCCATAAGTGCATGACAGTATGCACATGGTAGGATAGGATCTCTCCTACTCACCTTGTGTTTCTTCCCAGTTTCTCTCTCACTATTTTGTCTATCTTTCTTATCAGTAAAAATGAATTCTTCATCTCCTTCAACAAATGCATATGGATCAATTTTAGGTTCTTGTTCTACATCAGATGCTATTGCTGAAAGATACTGATTTTTAATTTGATATTGCTGTACTATTTCATCAGAAACTTTTAAAGGTTTCTTACACTGCACCATTAACCTGCACAAAATTAGAAAAATTAGAAAATCAATATGTTATCCAAAACAGTATTTGAAAAGTCTAAAACAACTATTATAAAGCTTTTAGAATTACTTGCATTTACCCTACATTTTCTAATTTTATAAATGAAAATAAGGTCATGTAATTATTTCAATTTTAACAACAGAGCAATGGAACTAAACTCCAAGTGACTTGTTCAAAGCCTGATACAGTGAAGGATTCGTAAATATAAAAAAGGGCCAAGATATTTTCATATAATTTGTACAAGAAAAGTAATTATCCTTTTTTTATTGCCATGAATAAATACATCTTAAATTTGAAGTTTTAAAGGCCTTGTCCATTAATAATGAGGTCAACAAAGAAAATAAAAGCACTGTGCCAAACACTCAGTTTTCCTCCAGCTGCACTGGAAGATAAATCTGTATATTAGTCTCCTGGTTCAACACTAACTACAAAGAATGCATGTTTCCACTACCATTCTAGGAAAACAATAAAAGCATACAAAATAAGAAAAGACAGCAGAGAAACTCAAAAGACAAAGAAGCAGAAACTAACAAATCAAAGAAATCTAAGCCTTAGATTTTACGGTTAAGAGAGTGCAGCAACAAGATGCACGACACAGTGCAAACTCTTTAAAGTATATATTCCAGACCAGTGTGTGTGAATACAAAATCACTAACATGAAAATAAGGCACTTCAATACTTCCAATTTCCTGTTCTCTTGGGTTTACAAACCTCAAGTCCTCAAGCTGTCAGAAAAATGGCATCCATTTCTGCAAAACTACTTCATTCTGAGTACAACACCAAATTCTAAGCTTCATCTGCTTCTACTCCACGTCCCCTCTCATCCTACCTCCCTGTCCAGGGTCATCCTTAATGCTCCTTACATAGGACAGACACAGTCCTGACTGCTCCCTTGTCTGCAACATTTGTCAGTTTGTTCCCTTGACTTCCTTCAATTCCGTGGAAATGTCACCTTCTCTGATCCTTATAATGACCACTGTATTTAAAATTGCATTATGCTACTAATGCTTCTGGCCCTGCTCTGTACCCAGTCCCTCCGGTGGCACTTATCTTCCACCATATTATATAATTCATCACACCTTCATAACTATCATTCTCATTGGAATAAAAGCCCCACCACATCTGTGATCTTTTTTTTGCACACTAAATCATCTCTAACACTGGGTGTCAAGAAACAAGACAGGTAGTTAAACATTTAATAATAAACGAAATGTAAAAAACAGAAAAAAACTAGTTGGCATTAATAATCCTAAAATAGAATATCCTGTACTGTAAAATAAGCCATTCTTTATACATTAGAAAGCATTGACCCAGGCATGATTACGCAGGAAATCCTAGCACTCAGGTGCAGCTAAGCTACAAAATGAGATTCCATCTCAATATGCACCTCAACACACACAAAAGGAAAAACAAGTACAGATGCCACTGGTTATCAGTTCTGAACGAGCAGTAAGTTATTACCCAGACTATAAAATAACATCAAACCCTAATATATTAATGCCCAACACTAGCTCTACTTGGTTCCTTACAGAGTGAAACAGAGGCCATCAAAATAAAATCCAATATTTGCTAAATGTTTTAGCAGATGCTCAAGTATATACTAAAGCATATACTAAACACATACTAGACTAATCCCCAAAGCTAACATTCCAAGCTTCCTAGAAACAAACTAGTCACAAATGTCAATGGATATATTAATTACTCATTAGACTAGTTCTTTCTATAAACCTATGAGATTTTTTTCTAAAAAATAACTCCCCCTTATCACATCAAATCTTTAATAACTTGGGCTGAAAACAATACACTAATATGAATATTTGTAATACAGTACTTTTCTGTGTTTTTTTTTTTACTAAAAATAACCTTCTATGAAAGGATATAGGGGCAGTCTCTAAGTGATTAGAATTACGTGGCAACAAATAGTTTGCCATGGCAAAAATAGAGATGAAAAACTTAACACTAAACTATTTATCTTCCAACACCTACTTAAATGGTAAAGTATTAAACTCCCCAACATCTAGACTAAGTGATACTACAAATCTCTGAAGGTGAATAAATCATCTCTTTCATATTAGGCCATCTTCTGGCAGAAGCATAAAAACTGCCAAAATTGTTTAACACATAATAATTAAACTAGTGTGCAGTTAAACATTATTAAAAGAATGAACCTACTGCACAGAGTTCTACTAAAAATAAAAAAAAAAAGAGTAAACCAAGTATGCTGTCAAAAGATAACTTTTGTTCTTTTATTGAAGTGATCTTGGGGACACTGGCATATGCAAAGATGTTAAATGTAGTCATTAATATCAAGTCACAATAAAGTTAATATATAAAATGACACTGTACATTAGTCTATATTAAAATCTTAATAAAAGTATAACTTCTAAAGGACCAGATTCAAACAAATTATCATGTCTCTATCCAAATACATAGTATACAAAAGCTTTTATGAAAATAAATAACACCTCTCCTTTCCTAACTTTCACATGTTGCTAAACACAAGCTGGAAGATCAGGTATCTATAGTAATAACAGGCAGCACTGAAAAGCCCAAACTACAAAATAAATTGCCTTTATAGTTTTCATTAATTGCAACTCCTTCCTTTTACTAAGAAAACAGCACACTCTTTGGATATATATTCACATAAAACCTAACATTTACTTTTTTTTTTTTTTTTTTTGGTTTTTTTTCGAGACAGGGTTTCTCTGTAGCTTTGGAGCCTGTCCTGGAACTCCCTTGGTAGACCAGGCTGGCCTCGAACTCACAGAGATCCGTCTGCCTCTGCCTCCCGAGTGCTGGGATTACAGGCGTGCGCCACCACCGCCCAGCCTAACATATACTTTTATGCTTTATTCAAAAGAATTCATCCAGACAAGGTTTGACAATATGCATTGACAATTATAGGAGAAAAGCTATAGAAGGAAATGTTAAAAACAGAAAAACTGAATTATCTCTAAATCCTCCCAATTTCTTTAACTGGTACTATCCTGAGTACCATCTCCATATTCAGAAGCAATCCTTGAGCTGTCAAAAGTATGACTTTATTGCATTAAAAAAACAAGCAAACAGAATTCTTAAAAGATTTGAGTACAGTCAAAACAAATTTATTTCATCAGAGGTTTCTTTCTATGAAACAAAGACATTCAAAACTACCTTTCAAAGATCAAATAATGAATTTTGTAACTATATACATACAGTAAATATCTGGTGGTTCTAATATAACATAGGAGTTCTACTGATGAATATAACCAAGACATTCTAATGTATCCTAACTATGAAACAAAATGTAAAGAGCTAGGTTCAAGTGGTTTTCTTCCCTCAGTGTTCAGAAACAGCATCTAAATAAAAAGCAGGTTGTTTAAAGCATCCACAAATTCCATTAAAACATGCTAAACCCTTGAAAGAATATTAAAACAACTATGTTTCTTGGCAGGAATTTTCCAAACTTTTTTGGGGAGGCGGGAGGGGGGAGTGGTGGCGCACGCCTTTAATCCCATCACTGGGAGGCAGAGGCAGGCAGATCTCAGAGTTTGAGACAAGTCAGGTCTACAGAGTGAGTTAGTTCCAGGACACCCAGAGCAACGCAGAGGAACCCTGTCTTGAAACAACAAACACAAAAAAATAAATCTTTTTTGTTAGTCTGTTTTAAGACAGGCCTTTCTATGTAGTTCTGGCTGTCCTGGAACTTCCATATAGACAGGGTTGGCACTCTACAACTCGAGTGCTAGGATTAAGGTGTGCACCTTAATTTTACTTTTCAATTCGTAGGCAGATGTGGTAGAGCACATGTGAACTACTAGCACTTAGGAGACAAAAGGCAACCAGGTTCAAAACCAACGAACTCTCCTAGTCACAAAAAAACTAAACTATTTAAACCCACATCTTAAAACAGATTCTACCATAACTAACAAAATAAAAATAACGAGGAAGACTATAGAGATATTTGCCACAGAAGTATGTTCTTTGCATATGGGATATGCTATACTGCATCCCCAACTGTCCCTTCCTCCTAGCAAATTCTCACAAACTAGAGAAGGAATCATATTTTATACAGCTCATGAAAAAGTTTTCATTAACTATTACACATAAAAGTCTAAGAATAGTTTTACTGAGCAATAATGAACTATATTCCTCTGTACTAGTCAGGCAGCCAGAACTATTAAAACTGTAGAATATCGGGGCTTGAGCAACGGCTCAGCTGTTAAGAGCACCGGCTCTCCTCCCAGAGGACACAGATTTAATCCCCACAAGACATCTCACAATCATCTGTAACTCCAGTACCAGACAGAACTGATACCCAATTAAAACAAAACAACACCATAGTATATAAAGAGAAATGTTTCTCTCACTTATTCATTTTTCTTTCTTTTGGGGGGGGAGGGTGGCATCCCATGGAACCAAGATTAGGCTCTAATTGCCTATGTACTCAAGGATGACCAACAACCACCTCCTTCCCAAGTGTTAAGATTATACATGTAAACTAGGCTGTGGTGGCACTCGCCTTTAATCGCAACATTCAGGAGGCAGAGACAGGTGGATCTCTGTGAGCTCAAGGCTAGCCTGGTCTATGGAGTGAGTTCCAGGACAGACTCCAGAGCTACAGAAAAACCATGTTGCAAAAAAGAAAAAAAGATTATGCATCACTACAACTGACTTTTTCAGTACAGTACTGGGGATTGAGCCCAGCTTCATGCATGCTAAGTACCAACTGAGCTCATCCACAGACGTCATTTATCCACTCATGCGGCACAGTACCATACTTGAAGCACCAACAGTGTAAAACATTTCTTTATACCGAATGGAAAACAGAAGCTCTAAGCTTCTCCTCTAACTGGCAATTATCCATGAAGGCAAAGACCTATAAAAGGCAACACACATAAAGAAATTCTTCAGATGCATTCCTGCCCTGTGCCACCTATACCTCACTGATTTACTAACAGCTTAAGACACATGTACAAATTGCTGGCATTTCAAACTGAAATCATATTTCTGTAGTGTCCATGTCTTATATGCATAATTAAGTCATCAGGGTCAGAAGGGCAGATGAACAGTATGCCAATCCCTCTCCTTCAGGGAAACAGGTACTGTTCATATCATCTAGTTAGTGACCAAACCACAAAGCATAAGATCCTGTATTTATGCATATACCTCAGATCTAAAGTTTATATTTAGAGATTCTCTATGACCATATACAGATTCCCTTTCCTTTATAAGGACATGCTGTTATTTTTAGCCATACCTTAACAATTTACCAAGATCTTTAAGTTTATCAGTTGTTGTTTCAAGGCACTTCTATTTTGAAAAATCACTTTATAAACATCCATATTTCTTCCCATTCTTGCTGCTTCTAACTTCCTAACGAAGACAAATAATTTGCAGTCTGAGCTGTTTAAAACATGTCCAAACTGCATGCCTTTATTCCCAGCACTTGGGAGACAGAGGGATCACTTAAGTTCAAGGCCAGCCTGATCTACAGAGCAAGTACCAGTACAGCCAGGGATACACAGACAAACCCTGTCTCAAAAATAAAAAAGAAGAAAAGAAAGAATGAAATCGTTTAAACTGATCTACTTTCCAAATACAACAACCAAAAAGGAAAGGGGGGGGCAGCTTGTTGGCTGGCAAGTTCATGTGAGGATGCCAGGTATCTGTTTTATCACTCTCTCTACCTTGTTCCCTTGAAAAAGAATCTCCCACTCAACCTGGACCTAGGCTGGTAGCCAGCAAGCCCCAGCAATCTTCCTATCTCTGCCTCTAAAAGCTATGGGGTTATACGTGGGCACATAGCCACAGACCCTGGCTTTCTAATATCAGTGCTGGGAACTTAAGACCTGCTTGTGACATAGTGTTCTTATTCACTGAGACAACTCCCTATATATACTCTATTAAAAAAATCTCTAAATAGGCATGTTGGCACACATCTTTAATCCTAGTACTTGGGAGGCAGAGGCAGAAGGATCTCTCTGAGCCCAAGGTTAATCTGGTCTACAGAACGAATTCCAGGACAGCTAAAACTATAAAGAGAGCCGGGCGGTGGTGGCGCACGCCTTTAATCCCAGCACTTGGGAGGCAGAGGCAGGCGGATCTCTGTGAGTTCGAAGCCAGCCTGGTCTACAAGAGCTAGTTCCAGGACAGGAACCAAAAATCTATGGAGAAACCCTGTCATGGGGGGAAAAAAAAACTATAAAGAGAAACCCTGTCTCAAGAAACCAAATAAATACATAAATGGGGGGGGGGATTTCTGATGTTCCTACAAAAAGACATTGTTAAAGGGCAAGGCATGTAACCTAAGCTGTTAGTCCCAGCACTCTCAGAGGCAGAGGCAGGCAGATGCCTGTGAGTTCAGAACAAACCTGGTCTATATAGTGAGTTCCAGGCCAGCCAGCCAGAGCTACATAGTAGAGAATCTGTCTCAACATTATTCGCATTAAAAAAAAAAAAGATTTGAGATGCCATCAAAAAACATAATAGTGAATCATAAACTTATTTCAAAAAGGAGCACCATCTGTCTCTAACTAGACTTAGCACTTTCTACAATGAGATAATGCTCTTCTGAAAAGTATAAATACCAGGTACTACTGAAGTCCTTAGGACTATATTTCAGAGCAATACCAGCTACCAAGTCAGATATCCACAATTCTAAAGGAACCAATGATGAATCATTTGATCCATGTAAGTTAGTGACAGAGTGGTCAAACGTTTGTTCAATGCTACATTATCAATTCCACAAAATAAATATTTAAATTTGTTTTATCAAGAGTAAACCTTTCTTCAATTTTTTCCCCCTTATCTATGGTTGAGGGGAAAGGGAGACCAGGAATTGGTAGAAGCAGAAACAAGTCATGTCCTATATAATCATGACCTAGCACCACTCTACTCTGCATGCTGTTTTTCTACATTCTTCTTCTTCTCATTTGTATTCAATGAGAAAAATGTCAAGTAATTGTGTAATAGATTTTGAGGTTAAATGTTATAAGCTTAAGCAGTCAAGACATATATTTAAAGCTATGGCTAGAATTCTTAGATCTTATGAATATAATGTATCCATAAAAAACACATTCCTAAATTTTCTAATATAAAAAATACTCATATCACCACATTTCTACAATAAGTAAGAAAATCCAACCTGGAAAGAACAAGGTGCTCTAGACACACTATCATTTGATTCATCCAAACATGTGCATTCTACAATGTGCACAGGATGACTCCAGGTGTGCATCTACCTGTACACCTTGTGCTTGTGTTAAAGAGAGGCACAGCAGCAAAAAGTCCTTGCCCTTGTAGAGCTTACATTCTAGCAGAGAAAAGACTCCATTAATAAATACATAATTTCAGATATGGAAATGTACAAGTAACAAATTTAAAAAAAACAATAGAGGAGAGGCAGTGATTTGGAAGAGTAAAATCAAGCCATAATTTGGATAGAATAATCAGAAAAATTCCCTTCAAATTTCAAGAAACACCATATGATGAGGAATAAATGGCCCTCTGCTCCCTCTGATATAGTATGAATGACCACAAAGCATGAGTTTGACTTTTTTTTTTCTTAAGGAAGATGTGGCTAAATCAGAAAGCAAATAGATGACAGGGTAAACTTTCTTAGCAATCAAGGAAATGCAAACTTGAGACTCTTATCTCACTCTAATCAAAATGGCTACCTTAAAAAAAAGTAACAAATGCAACAAATGCAGGCAAGGATATGAGGAAATGAAGGCTAATTCAATTCCGGTACAACCATGTATATCTATATACATATAGATATACATATGCAGTATATTTACTGTACAGCAATATAGAGGCTCCTATGATAAAAATCAGTATAGAAGTTCCTCAAAAAGACAAAAAAACTAAAGTGACCACATGATCCAAAGATACTTAAGTATACTGGATCATTCCTACACAACAGCCAGTAAATGATACCAGCTTACATGTCCATCAATGGATAAAGTATGGTACATATCTGGGCATGGTGGTACCCATCTTTAATCTCAGCACTTGGGAGGCAGAGGCTCACAGAGGCACACAGATCTCTCTGAATTCAGGACCAGTGAGGAGAGCCAGGGTAACACAGAAAAACCCAATCTTGAACACAAAAACAGGATATTATCCAAAGAAAGAGAGCCAGTCACAGAGAAGAGTGGGCACAGAAAAGGACAGTGGAGAGAAGAACAAACAACAAAATATAATGACATAGTTGATGAAGATGGCATAATGAAACCCATTCCTTTGTATTTAACTTTTTAAAAAGACTATACTTTCAGGCATCATGTCTACAGCTGATTTGCTAAAGAAGTTTCTCCAACTGTGTAGAGCACCCGAAACACAAGAAAGAAACAGAGTATTCTCTCTCAAGCATGAAGATGGCTCTAGGTGTTGCTACACTCCCCCACCTCCCCAGCCCTGCTACTGTTACAGAGGAACTATGTTCAATTGCCAGTACCCATATGGAGGTTCACAACCTTAGGATCCAATGGCTACTAAAGGGTACATGTGCTGGAAGTTAAAATGTCCCATGCACATAAAGCAAAACAAACTTAAAAGAAAAAAAAAAAGCCGAAGACTGGGGCTATTGCTCAGTGACAGACAGCTTGCCTAGCATCCACACAGCACTGGATTTGATGTCCAGCACTGCAGGCAAACAAAAAAGGATGTGTGCTATCTTCAGTAATAAATAAAATCTAACACATCATATAAACCGGGAGATGGTAGCGCACACCTTTAATCCCAACACTTAGGAGGGAGAGGCAGGCAGATCTCTGTGAGTTTGAGGCCAGCCTGGACTGAGAGAGAGAGAGAGAGAGAGAGAGAGAGAGAGA